>NW_024104880.1:0-136653 GCF_003945595.2 Pipra filicauda | reverse complement strand
GTGTGCAGATAACAACACTGCTTTTATTAACTTAGTTTTTGGAAGATGCAACTCTTGAAATGTTTTTCCAGAAGAATCAGTAACAAATTTGTAACGTGTCTCTCTGCCCAAAGCAAGTGTCTTTTAAGGTGATGAATAGCTGGAAAGATGAACTTTGCCCCTTCTGCAGGCTGTTTTCTCTCACCTCCAGGCATGTATCAATCTTCCAATATTTTCCCCTCCAGCACTGCTGTGAGATGACTCCAGTTTTTAGCTGGCATTTTCATTTTCATTGTATTCCAGGGATGTTGGAGAACCATTGTGTTTTATATTGGTGAATGCAGGCAGAAGATGGGCTTGGTCACTGGTTTCCTGCTCTGTATTTCTGATCTTTTCCATAAAATTCCAGGCATTTAAATCTGTATTAAGGAAAATCTGCTTTCATAAATCCATGGGTCACAAACTTCTGCCTTTATCATACATAGTCAGCCCTAAAGTGGTAATCCAGTTGCAAGACCCATTTATCTCTGGGGAGATGCAGGTGATGTTGGATGTCAGTTTGACTGTTCCATAGTTTTGGTGGGGTTTGTATTGTGCTTTTTTTTTTTTCCTACAACTTTTTTTCCTTTTTCACCTTAAAGAAGGTAAAGAATAGTCATTAGTAATGAGCAGTAATAGTAATAATTTGAAGTTTGGCACTTGATGAATTAGAAAATAGGAGGTCAAAGGCATAGGGATCATGGAATATCTTACTTTGCAAGGTATAAGAGGCTTGTCTGTGCTACAGGGGCCTGATGGTCAGAGGGAGCCTAAATCTGGGGACATAAAATGTCATGTTCCCATTAGAGCTGAGAAGTGACCACAAATTCCATGGGATTGGCCTCCAGCTGAGAGACCCTCCTAAATCCACAAGGTGATGTGCAGGACAAGGCTGTGGAACAGTGCAGAGTCAGAAGTTAATACTTCAGGTCTGTCCTTACTTCCTGTCAAACCTCCTTTGCCAAGGAGGGAAATAAGATGAATGCCCCTTTCAGAGAGAAGGATGGTCCTGGGGAAGAGATGTTTTACCTCAAGGGATTACATTTGAATAGGTGCTTGCTTAAACAACTGAATAACTTATTTTGAGAGTAAGGCATAATTTTGTGTGTTTCAAGGGTATAATTTTGCTCCTCTTCCTACTTACCTGAATAGTCATATATTTGTGTTGTGTTGGGTTTTTTTTTGGTTTTTTGTTGGTTGTTTTTTTTTTAAGGAATTAAAGGCAATGTTAAGTTTTTGTCTCTCAGGTAATGCAGTGCTAGCTGTCAAAAGGCTGAATTAATTTCTACCCTATATTTATTTCTACTCTGTATTTATTAGCTAAAATTGTTTTCACACATGGCCACTTAAGGAAGAAAACACAGCATATGTACCTCCATGCAGTATCAGACTTCAATCCCTGATCTGACCATCTGGCCCAGCCAATGTGACCTTCCTGGCTGGAGTGGTGCTTTCTCCAGTCACATGTGTGCCCAAAAGTCTTCATGGAACTGTCCCCCAACAGCTGCCAGTAACTGCTGGGCTGCTTTTGTCTGCTTTCGAGGGGAAAAAACACTCTTGTTTATGGCTGCTAATATTCTGACTGTAGCCTCAAAATTGCTTTTTTCTCCCCTGAGATACTTCTGTGTCAGTCACTTGTACCGTGTGAAATCTCGGTGAATTATTTTTGGAGGTTTTTTTTGAGGATGTGGTTTTAAATAAAATAACAGTTCTGTTGTATTTTCTTGTGTATTCTGGGTGGCAGAATGCAGGTCACTTGAAAGCTGCACCCAGAGTCAAGGAGAAGCAGAATCCAGACAAGTAGTCAGATTTAAAAATCACTGTTTCTTGAGATCTGGGATTTTGGGTCAGGCATGGTTGGTGCCTGTTAATCGCTTTTGTAGGACAGGGAAGATGTTTAAGTCCCAAGTTGAATACTTTGTGAACTAAATTTTGCACAGATAAGTGTCTTTTGCGCTGCTTGTAACTGCCAAGGGTGTATTTGAATTCCAGCAGGAAGAGAGACAGATGTGGGGGGACAGTTCTAGGTGTAAATGAACTTTACCTGTGTGCCTGTAGAGCTGCTCCTCTGCTGTGTGAAGCTTCTCCCACTTCCCTTCTGGAATATTGAACCTTGCAGCAGCTGGGATACAGGGATGTTTCAGATCAAGCAGCTGTTATTTCTCTTTTTATTTTGCTGGGAAAGGCAGATAATTGGCAATTCCTGGATCAGAAATGTTGCCCTAAAATTTTAAAGCAGAAATAACAGGAGTTGAGGGACTTAAGTTTTGCACCCTGATTTAATTGGGATGGTTTACAAGAAACTTGCATAACTAAGAAGTTAGTTTTACAAAAGAAGGGTTTGAATTCAAAATGTCCAGGGACAAAGAAGGAACACTGTCCAAATTGTGAAGGAATGCCAAATATGTGCTGCCTGATTTCACAAATCCTTCCTTCTCTGTCTCACCCTCTGCCTCTCTGTGGTGACTTTTTTTTAAGATGCATTTGAGCATTCAAGGCTTAGAACAAAACAGCTGCTGAATTTATCCCATCTGGAAGGGGAGCTGCCTGCCTCCTCCTCCTCCCTCGCTGAGCTCCCCACAGTGCTGTCTCTGCCTGACTGAACATGTCCATTTATACCTATTTAGCACCACTGACGAGAGAGCCAACCTGCATTTGATGGATTTTTGGCACTCCCTGCTCCACAGCATCTTATTTCTTCTCCACTGAAGCCTTTGACTATTTAAAGGATTTCACCTACCTTTTCTTTCCACGCAGAGCAGCTTTATCTCAGCTCACTTCACGGGCACAGCTGATGCTCTCTGTGTTCTTGCAAGTGGGAACTCTGGTGCCAAATTAAACCAGGCAATGCAAGGCAGGGGTGACCGTGGTGGGTTGTGTTTGAGAGAAGCTTCTTGCAGAAACACTGGGATGTAACGGCAGGTTTGATCTCATGGCTCTTAAATGGGATGTCTGGGACGTTCTGCTGCTGGGAATCCTCTGTGTCAGCTTTGTAGCTGCTTTGGGGAGGGGAGGAGAATCCTTTAGTCCAGCACTGATCTTGCTTTGCAACCCCCTCAAATGCCTTGTGTGTTGTGTGCCAGAGCCCCCCAAGGGAAGAGCTGCTGGGCCCTTTCCAGTGGGTGAAGTGCAGGAGATGAGACCTGAGAGCTGAGCAGGAGCTCTGCTGTTGGTGGGAGAACCAAAAGGATCAGCACAGACAGACTGAGCTGCTGCTTTCAGCTGCCTTGGGACAAGGATCCCTTTCCCCTAAGTCTTAGCCTGGAATTATTCCTGGGACCATAACAAAAACTGTGCCAAAAGAAACATCCCATCACCATTTGCTATGGATAATTCAGGAGGGGATACTCTGCTGAAAGGGCTTGTGATGTTCCTTCCCAAATGGCATTTACTGGTTTTGCTTGCACTTGGTTAAAAGAACCGTGAAAAGGTTTAACATAAGGCTTGCTGGTGTGTTTTGGGGGGGTGGGGATTAAATTAATGATCCTGAATTTAAGGATGCTACTTATCTTTCTGCTTCTATTGCAGTCTTCAAATAAATGAAATTCATGAGGTTTATTGGCTCACAGTTATAAAGCATCAATAACGTTCCTCTTGGCAGGCTTTTATATGTGTGTGTGTGTGTGGTGAATAGAGAGAAATGTAATCTCCCAAGTTATCAAACTGTTTTACAGTGTTCTTCTGAACTGCAGAAACCCTTGGGAATATTTATGCCTCTCCTGGGTCTTATTACCACAAAAATTATATGTGTATTTTATGGGATAGGAAATACATTGTACTCCTTTCTGATAATAAACAAAACAGAAATATGAGCTCTTCCACAAAAAAAAAAAAAAAAATGTTTTTGGGCTTGTTTCAGTTGTTACATCTCTCTGTGATGCCTTTCCCTTGGTTCGTGACACCCCGGGATGGTTCCTGGGTTGATTTGCCTTTTTCCCCTTGGTGTGAGCTGGATGCTCCAGCTCCTCATCCCTCTCACAGCTGCTCCCCAGGCTGGGTGAGGACAGGCAGCTGCCCAGGACCCTCAAAGGAAACTCCTGTGTGAAGGGATAGATGAGACTCAATGCTGACTTTAAATTTTTTTTTCCCCAGCTCAATTGGTCCAGCCCCATGGGAGGAGGCTGCAGGTCCCCTGGACCTCCCTGGGCACTGAACAGCTTACTGGAGTGCAGGATCAAGCACTCCTGCCACGTAATTTTGCTCTCTGGGGTTCATGTGCCTCTTTTTCAGACTTGTTGCCTAATCTTGGATAACCAAGAGCTTAGAGCTGTTGGAAATGCCTCTGTGTTGAGGCACCTGCTTGTCTTGACAAATCTGAGCTGTGGCTCCTGTGATTTATATACAGGTGTACCCTCAGGATATAAGTTCTCTCATGTCCAAGGATCCAGGCAAATTAATAAAAAGACTTGATGTGCCCAGATGCTGCAGTAATGGGTCTAAATAATTAATGTGGATGTACCATCCTGTTAATAAGTGGCTGTACCCCAGGGAATGTGTGTTTGCATCCCAGGCAGTATCCAGGCACAGAGGTGACTGAGGACTGGGGTTTGGGGGTTTCAGTGCTGCCATATCTTTGAATTTTACCCATGTGAGAGAGTTAAATCCAGTGTGAGGAGTAAGGGTGGTGTGGAAGAAACCTGCTCAAGTGGTTCCTCTTGATCTGCTAGAGGAATTAAGTGTGTGACCCTATGGAGCAATCCAATTGCTTCTTAAGTGACAAGTGTGAGCATATGAAAGGAGCCTTCAAAAACAGTAGTCTTTTTTCCCCCCTGGTATTTGGTCTAAAATCTGCCTGTTCAGAAAGTTACAGTACTCTTTTCTGTTAGGATCATAATTATCACTTGCTTTCAAGACTGTCACACTCTCTTGAAGATTTGGAGGAAGAGGAAACATCCTCTGTTAGACTTTTAATATTTGGGGGGACAGAGTTGGGAGTGTAGGAGATGTTCTGGCTGTAGGTGGGTGAGCGTGACCTCTCTGGTTCTGCTTTTATGTGTAATGCCTGACTTATAGACTATAAAACTAAGAGCTCCATGTCCTTTGTTTAAAAATAAAAAGGTGCTGTGTTCCAGATCAGGGAATGGTGTGTTCATCTGCTGGATGTGCTGATGAGTAACTCTTACTGCTGCATCAAAGACTGTACTCACCTCCTTGGTGTTTTTTTTCCCAATTCTGTGTTTTTAAACTGTTTTTTTATGAATACTGGAATCAAAAGGGGGGAAAAACCCATGCCAACAAAAAACAACAGCCCATGCTGTTGTGTTTGCTGGAGTGATGCTGGTGAGGTTGGGATGAACCCTTGTAGGATGAGGCAAACTGGCTTCAGATCTTTTATTATGGAGTTCACTTAGTTTTTGCTATAATGCTGTGCCATGACCAGGCCTTAAAGGACTGTCAGGCAGTAAGGGCTGCTCTTTTTTTTTTTTCCCCCTAGCTCAGTTTCTCTATAAATATTGCTCAAAGTCCTTTCTTCCCAAGAGATCCTAATTATTTTTAGAAATTGCTCAGTATTTTCTGTACTCCTTTTACTGTGGAAGTGCAGCTTCCCAGAGTGTGAAATACAGTTCTTGCTCTGTCAGTGTAGAGCTTCTCTGCTTCTGCACTTGTTCCCACTGCTTTTGGGCTCTTGAGCCAGCTCTGGGCTGTTCCTGATGCTGGAAGGTGCTGTGCCAGCAATCCTAATTAGGAGAGCCATGAACCACAGTTAAGAACAGCAGCTAACTAGGACAAACAAATGTGCCACAGTGTAATTGAAGTTGCAGGGGAGTGGAACAGGAATAGTTTGCAGATGTCAGTGAGAAATTCAGCAGGGGCACCAAGGGAAAGCTGTTACTCTCAGAATTTGCAGGAGGAGTTTTCTCAATCACCACGGGCAGGCAGGAGCTGTGCTGAGCCTTCCATTCCTTTTTAATCAACTGTTCCCTTCTGCTGGATCCTGCTGGATCCTGCCTCTTGCATCCTCTTCTCTCAGTCCTCATCTGTCCCAGCTGCTGTCCTGGCTGTCCTGCCCCTCTGCTGTCCCCAGATCCCCCCCCCTCTGCTCTTGCACAGTCCTGTGTGTGGTAGTTGGTGCAGGTGAGCTGGATGCAAGTTTGGGAATTCAGTGCTAATTAAGTTCCTGGACATGAACTGCTTCACCAACTCCACTTAGAGGATTTGTCTAATTGACTGAGGAAATGGTTTGAAGTGGAAGAACATTTCTTTCCATTAATGTTCAAATGAACTGCAAATTGCAGGACTTTGAAGCTTCCATATTTCCTTAAGATAAAAGCTTTTTAAAAAACGGGAATTGAACTTTGTTTCAAATCAGAAACAGATGCATTTGTATGGGGAGGGGGGTGTTCTAAGTAATTTTCTGCATGAATAATTTGAAAGCTGCTGCTGACTAGAGAAGATGGGCTGTAACATTTCTCAGACTGGGGAATACGTATGATTTTTTACTTTTTATAGAATGAGGACTGATGAGAGAGAGCAAAGAAATTCCCTGGGCTTGGCAAATGTCTCAGCACCTGAGCTGACTCTGGTGCAGTTATTCCCTTTATGTACCTGCTGATATTAACTGGATATGAGATCTGCCTTGAGCAGAATTAAGGTGGGAATTGCAGAACATATCTGTGTTCTTTATGGGATGGAATACTGGAGATGGGGATATATGGAGGGGTGCTACTAAGCTCAAAAGGGGAAGGAAGGGGCTGCCAGGGAGTGTGTATTTCACATGAAAGAACAGAGGTGGGTGAGTGCTGTAGAATTAGTCATGGACTAATGCAAGAGGAGAACGGACTCACTTTGTGTTCCATGACCTTGTAGCGTAGTGATGGGGTAACTCTCTACGGGAGTTAGAGTTTTACTCTAGTTTTGGGGATGGTAGTCCCCAAAACTACTTTTTAATATATAATATAGATATGTAATACTATTCATATTCCCTTTTTCTTTTAATTCAGAATACACATGGAACATTTTAAAGGTGAACGTTGCTGTTCCGCTGTGAAGGATACTTGAGATGGATTCTGTGGAATCTTTAAATTTCCAGAATTTTCTCCCTCCCCTTGTGTAATTGTGTAAAGAACAGAACTGTTCCACATAATATGGGTCTGTCCTAATAATATCCTTGTATTGTTTCCCCCCATCTGTTCTGCAGCCATTATATTTCTGTGTGGCAGAGAGGGAACGGAGTCTTTTTACGTGCAGCTAATGTGGATACTCCCAGGGGATATAAATATCATGACACTTCCTCTGGAAAGGGGAACAGATGGCACCCAGCCACAGACACACTTGGATTTTCTGCAAGCTGTTTGGATGCTATCTCAGAGGGGAAGGAAAGAAAAAAAAATCTCTATTCAACCATCCTTGCTCCTGTCAGCGGGCAGAAGGTTTGGGTGAGGTGACCCCTGGTGAGCAGTGTCAGTGTGGGGAGCAGAGGTGGTTTTGCACAGGCTTTTATCTTAGGGGAAGGAAGGAAGGTGCCCTCAGAGCTCTGGTCCTCGGGTGGAAAAGGCTGATGGGCTCTCACAACCACCTCAACTCATCCCCGTCCTTAAAACCGAGATGAAAGGTGTTTCCCGGGGAGAACAATGATGCAATATTTACTCAGAAGATGGAGGAGCAGATAAAAGGAGCTGCTTTGTTCTTTCCCTACACTCTGTGATGCTGCTTTATCTTGGAGAATGTTAAAGGAAGCTGGCTGTTCAAAACAAAGCCTAGAGGAAAAAAAAAGATAATAGGGATTGACTTCCATGGGGTTTATTCAGCTTCACAGCTGCTTTTATTATGGGGAAATAATCCCTGGTTTGTATTAGACTAATGTAGATGTGTACTTTGTTAGCTTAATTCTGATTTCTAGCACGTATTTTATCCACCTTTCAAAGTGTTTCAGTCCTTGTGATGTTAGTTTAGGTTTATAACTTTTTAACCCTGGGCCTGGCCGTGATCATCAGTCTTTGACCTGGGAGTGTTGCTGGTGTGAGCTGTCACAGCTCTGGGGGAGTTGGGGCAGTGGAATAAATACCTGTGTGCCATCCCTCAGGGAGATTATTGTGTTTCCAGAGCAATACAGGCTGGGAGGGTGCAGCAGAAACTGTATTGCACATATGGAAGAAATCCTACACACACTAAAGAAATTCACTCTTTCAGAATATATTTGGAGTATTCTGAGCATCAGGTAATTCCAGGGAACTGCCATTAGGTAATTTTTTTTCCAGTGTCCTTTTGACCATTTTCTACAACAGGCTCTGCCTTCATGCTCAGCTTCTGTTCAGTTATGCAGCAGTTACAATTTTTGAAAGTCTTTGCTTGACTCTGTAATGAGAACCTGGGAGCTCAGAGCCAAGGCAGAAGCCCATCATCACAACAGCACAGGCTTTATGTGGATGTGGTGCTCAGCAGAGGTAGTTTTAGAGGCCTTCATCATTTGTCAAGGAAGAGTTAAGAAGAAAAACATCAAAATGAGTGGGTACTGTCAGAAATTTCTCTGGCTCTGTATAGTGAAGAGAATACATTCAGTATTTAAGCTTAACACTGTCTGGAATGTTTCTCCTCAGGCAAAAACAATCCCAGAATTATGTTGGGATCTGAGAGATGTGCTTGGCTGTGGTATGTGGGGGCTGAGCTGTGTGAGCATTTCCTTGTCAAACTGAGCTCCTGAACAGCCCCCAAATCTGGGATTTGTGGAGGGGATGCAGCAACTCTGGGCGCTGGGGCAGGGCTTGAGTAGCTCCCTGTGCTCTGGCAGCTGAGCTGTGTGGGTCAGGTCAGTGGTTCCTGAATGCAAACCAGTCTCTAACTCTGCTGAAGGCTTTGAATTATGGTTTTTATTTAGGGTGTGGCTGAGGTGTTCTGCCAGTGCTGCTTCCCCAGTAAGAGAGTTACTGGGTGAAGAATGGGTGGACAAACTGGTGGGGTGAGCTGTGAATAAAAGCCACTGTATGGTGGGGTTTGCAGGGTAATCCCTGTGTGTCAGCAAGGGGGATGGGAAGGTCCAGGAGCCAGAACCAGCTTGAGGGGATCCTGCCTCTCTTCTCTGGGCTGGGGCAGAGCAGATGTACAGTGAGACCCTCAGAGGGTCAGACCTGGCCCTTGTCAGAGATGGAAAATATCCATTAACAGGGTGAGGTGTGGAAACTTCTCTTGAAAGCTGCTGGGCAGTTCCTGCAGCTCCAAAGGTTACCCATCCAGCTGGAACATAATGTATAGGTAGCATCTTATAGAAAATTAGTTTTCTTCATGTCTAATGCTGTCAGTTCATTCAGCTGTTGAAAGGAAATGATTATAATAGCAGCTCTAAAGGCCTTTAAGAGAGTTTCTGTAGTTTCTGTGCAGTCACACACATCTCTCATTTTCCCCTCAAGGCTGCTAAGGAAAAGCCTAAATGATAAATCTGTGGAGACAACTAATGGGAAATTATATTGATTGTTCTTTCAGTGTAACTTTCTGTACCAACTGTCTGTGTGTCAGCTGCTCATGTGCAGGTGGGGGGGGTTATTTTTTAAACAAGTTCTGCTGAGGGGCCTTAGGGATGTTTTGCAGTGATGGCAGGTGGTGCAGGGAGTTGGTAGGAGATTGTTTTAATTGACTTTAAATGCTGTGTTTCTGCGAAACAACAGATGAGATGCAATTCCTGAGTGTCTCATTTCTGTCTATTAAGTATCCCCAGTGTAAGGGCTTTTTCCAGCCCTGTGAGGACACTCCTGATTTCAGCCTTTTTGTTGATGGAAGGAATGTCTTCTGAGGATCAGCTCCTGCACAGGCAGAGCTGTGATATCTGTCCAAACACTGCAACTGCAGCGTAGATTCTGTTGAAAAATGGCATCTTTTCTTCCTATCCCTGTGACTCTTGCATGACACTGACCCCAGCAGGGTGGACCCAGGTCTCTCTGTGAAATTCAGCCTTTGTCAATAGGCCCCAGTCCTCGGTGTGCAGGGTTGGTTTCCAAAATACGTGCAAAAGCTGGAAGTTGGGTTGTAACAACAGCAGATTTTTAGCTTGCATGTTTGCTAGGGAATGAAAATGAAAGCATATTATAACTTAATAAACCCACTTAAACCCTCCTTAGGATTTTCCAGCTGTCACAGCCAGTTTACATTGGCATCTCCAGCAACTCTCATGAGCTGTGGGGTGTGTTGCTGACGACAGCAAGCAACTGAGTTTGACCTCAAGCCTGGCTTGTGTTGGTATCAATAATTGCAGATGCAGTGCTCTTACACTGTCCTTACAGCTTCCCCTGGGTGTCTCTAAACCAGCTGGGTATTGCCTTCTCCTAACTTCATGTTCAGCAGCCTTGATCTGCTTTGGATACAACCACACCATGAATAGTAAATGACCCTCTGCTGTATTTTTGTTGCTTCTGATGCACCAGAAAAATCCCTGATTTTCCTCAGCCCTTTATCAGAGAGTTTTCTAAACTGCTCAGGAAGCTAATTGTACAATAGCATAATGTTATGAATACATATAGATCTTCTGGAATATAAATCCTACATCTACTTTCAGTGGAATAAAAATGATTAAGTTTGTTTGTCATGGGTCGCCTGAAAAGAATAAATCTCTTAGCAGGACTCCTGAGAAGAGATTGTGTAGCACTTTTTTGTCTCCTTGAAGTGTCATCTCTAAGAAATCCCATCCCATAACTCCAGATGATGTGTTGTGTAGCCACTAACACTGTAAAGTTGGTGCTTTTTGCAATCTCAGATGTTTATCTTGAACATATGTTGTGAGAAAGGAAGAAAAGCCACTGCAGGGAAGAAACAGTCCAGGCTGTTTTGGGTGGGCTGAAAATGTCATCTTGGTTTCACATTTGAAAATGTCTGAAGCCTTGCCTGAGTGTGGGAGAAATCACAATATTTGGTACAGGGGTTTGAGGTGTTTGTTTTACCCCCCTTGAAATCTTTACTCTTCACAACGTGTCTTTGTGAAAGTGGCAACTGATGTTATTACACTTGGCATCCCCAACCCTAAGGTTTCAAAAAAAAAAAAAAAAAAAAAAAAAAAAACAAACGAGATTTGAAGTGTACATTTGTTTTCTCTTCAATAAAGCAGAGGTTTTGATGTTGTAAGATCTCCAGGGCAGGTTCAGCTGTGTTTGCACACTCTGCCTGGTACAGGCAGTACTGCAGCCTTTTCTCAGCCACCAGCAGAGTCTTTTGAAGGGGAGGGGTGGAACCCAAAAGAAAATCAGTCCACTCTCATGGCTTCTGATGCGCTTGACCTCTGCAGCAGCAGTTTAATTCCTGATTTCACGTTTTTCCTATGCTCTGAGATGTGGTCTCATTGAGAGTTTGTTCTGCCACACACAGCAGTCAGGGTGTGAGGGCTCAGGGTTTACATTCACAGCAGCCCTGGGGTTGTGGGACCCTGTTCTCTTGGCTCCTGCAGGAGACATTCCCTTTGTGCTGGGTGTAGCACTTGGAGCAGGGAGCTGTGAGGGGTGGGAAAATGAAATGTGGTGAAGGGTGTGGAGGGGAAGCTTTGTGAGGAGCAGCTGAGGTCACTTGGTCTGTGCAGCTGGAGGAGACTGAGGTCAGACATGAGCAGGGTCTGCAGGTTCCTCCCAAGGACAGCTCCAATTTCTGCTCCCTGTGAGCAGTGACAGGACCCAGGGAAGGGCTGGAGCTGTGTCAGGGCAGGGTCGGGTTGGATCTCAGGAAAAGGTTCTTCCCCCAGAGGGTGGTTGGCACTGACCAGGCTCCCCAGGGCAGTGGGCATGGCCCCAAGGCTACCAGAGCTCCAGGAGGGTTTGGATGATACTCTCAGGGAGAGGGTGGGATTGTTGTGTCTGTGCAGGGCCAGCAGTTGGACTGGATGATCCTTGTGAGTCCCTTCTAGCTCAGGATATCCTGTGATTCCAGGATGCTGTAGATATCCATAACCTGTACAATTTATGTGCATGTGTATCTGTCTCTGCTTGTTCACAGCAAAAGCTCCTGTGTAAAGGCAGAATAAGTTTCACAGTAACAGATGGGCGAATGTTGAACATTTAAAAGAAAAAAGGTAAATAAAAAAAAATAATAAAAAAAAATCTAATTACCTTAACAGCCAGTGAACCCAGGAAATTAAAAGTGAAGGTGCCCTCAGAGAACTGCAGCAGGCAGATGTTGTAGTCTGCACTTGTCTGGCTCGGAGCTGGGTGTTGCATCCCTATGAAGTGGGATGTGAGGGAGTGTGAGAGCCCCAGTGTTCCTCCCTGCAGTGCCTGGACAGGGGGGCTGTGTTTGCAGCTCCAGCCAGTGAATGCCAGGATTGTTGTGGCGGAGCACTGGCAGTGGCAGAGATCCACGGGAATCCTTCCCGGGGCTGCCAGAGGCACTGGGGGGGCTCCTGTCAGCCCCCAGCTGGGGGTTACTGGGGGCTTCATGCTGTGCCCCGGGGGTCGTGTGTGCAGTTTCCCTGTGCTGTTGTGTCTTTGGGATAAATGTTCCCATTCTGATTAGATGCAGTGCTTGCATTACCAAGGTTTAACAGTACCTTGTGTTTGCTTTTGGCCGTTTGGCAGGGATTTGTTTCCTTTCCTCTCGCCTTGAAATCTCGTAACTTTGCTTTCTGTGTTATGCAGAATCAAAAGCTCTCATTTAAAACTATAAACATAATAAAGCAATTATAATCTGTTTTATCCCCTTATAGATTTGTGAGTGTTATGGTAATAGTGTGGAGTGTACTTTTAATCTCTTGCTTAAAGTTTGAGTTAATCTTTTATTTATATATGTGGAGGCTCAAAAACCCTAAGCTACTTCAACATCCCTCTCTCTGTTGAATTTCTTTTTGTTTGCGGGGTGTGTAGCCACAGATCTGTGTGATCATCACTGCAAAGCAGCTAAATTACTTAAAGGAGATTTTCTACTTCAGAAACGTGGGTTTACCTTGTGTGCTGACAAAGAGAGTGACTGCCAACCCCTTCAGTTTTTTATGCCTTGTTATTGTGGATTAATCTCACCTAAAAACCAAACACAATGAGGATGCTCACTCACCAGTGGGATGGGGAGAGAATCAGAAGGGTGAAAGTGAGAAAACTTGTGTGTTGAGGCAAAAATAGTTTAATGGTGAAAGCAAAAGCCACCAAGGAATTCATTCCCGCTTGCCATGGTTGGGCAGGTGTTCAGCCATCCCTGGGAGAGCAGCACCCCAGCACACTCAGTGGTGACTTGGGAAGACAAACACCCATCATCCTGAATGTCCCCTCCTTTCTCCTTCTTCCTCCACTTTATACACTGAGCATGATGTCCCTTTGGGTCACCTGTCCTGGCTGTGTCTCCTCACAGCCTCCCACACCCCCCCAGCCCTCCCCAGGGTGGCTGTACAGGGGGTGGAAAAGGCCTTGGCTCTGGGTAAGCTCTGCCCAGCAATAACAAAAACATCTGTATTATCAACCCTGTGTCCAGCACAGACCCAAAACACAGCCCCATAGCAGCCACTGGGAGGAATCACAGAATATCCTGAGCTGGAAGGGACCCACAAAGATCGAGTCCAACTCTTAGTCTTGCACAGGAACATCCCCAAGAGTCACACCATGAGCTTGAGAGTATTATCCAAACCCTCCTGGAGCTCTGGCAGCCTTGGGGCTGTGCCCACTGAACTGGGGAGCCTGGTCAGTGCCAACCACCCTCTGGGGGAAGAACCTTTTCCTGAGATCCAACCTGACCCTGCCTTGACACATCTCCAGGCCCTTCCCTGGGTTCCTGTCCCTGGTCCCCACAGAGCAGAGCTCAATAATAACTCTATCCCAGCCAAACCCAGCACACCTCAGTATATAACTGTGGTCACTGAACGTGAGCTGGTGTTGAACAGTGTAAAAATTTATACTTTAATTGGTGCTTCTCTGTCTGTAAAGACTGAGATGGTGTGAGCTGTGCCTCTGGGTGAGGGCAGCATTTCAGTACTTTGGGCTCTGGGGTGCTGTTCTACCCCCTGCTTGTAGGATCACTGTGTCACTGCTCTTTCTTTAGTTGATTTGTAGTGGCAACTGTGAGATGAGAATGGGAAAAGACACTGAGAATAGGCTGGGGAGAGGGAGAGACGAGGAGGGAAGCTTTGAAACCAAGGAGGGAAACGTCCAAAAGATTTTCTCTGTTGCCTTGGCAGTTAGAGGAATGTGCAGTTGTGCTGCTTATGTCTGTTGTGCTTCTCAGCCAGGCTGAAGAAGAATTAACAAGCAGGGAAGCTGCAGGTGATATTTTTTTAGCTGGCTTGTGCAGTCACTGCTTTTATACCCGTGGAAATTTTGGAACCATGAGAGAGGAGTTCATAGCAGAGACCTGTAGCCCGTGAATGGTTAATCTCCTATCCCTTTAAACTTGAACTTTAAAATTGAAACAGACCATAATAATGCTGAGACTGGGCTCTGTGCTGGGTTTATAGCCAAAGTAAGTTAATGATGTTAGTCCTTTTCTGCCTCCTCATTCCCAGAACACTCCAAGTGCCTGTTTTGATTTTCTTTCAAAATCAGAGACATCCATACTGGGAGGCACTATGAAGTCTCCATAATAAACAACCACTAAGGGATGACATAAAGTCATTTTCTTTAGTAAGAAAAGTCAAGGTCTATAGTAACCTTGTGACAGAAGCAAATCTAGCATCAGCTATTCAATTTAGCATCAGCCAGCAAATTGGAAATGTGTAACAAAAAGGTGAGTGAGTGACTCTGCCAAGGAGGGTGGGAGCAGAGGAGTAAGTGGCAAATGTTAGGAGTTGCTGTATTGACAGGTAAGGGATGACCTTCATGTCCCTGGGGTTTGCTGGTGGTCTTGTCCTTGGGTTACTTTGGAATTGATGTTTTCCCAAACTGTGGCCAGGATTCCTTCCTTGTGCATCACCAAGTTAGAGGAGGGAGGAGATGGGCATTCTGTAGTTACCCAACAGAGAGGACCACGAGGATCAAGTTTTCCCCCTTTACACTGAGATACCTCCTGGTTGAAATGGTTGGAGTGGAAGTAAACATTTCTGAACAAGCCAATCTTGCTGTCTGAGGGGAATTTGTACAGAGCTTTCTGCGCTGTAATCGGGTTAATGTTCAGTGGATCCTGACACATCAAAGGGACTCGTGTGTCTGAATGCAGAGCAAAGCTATTCTGAGGGAAACTCAACGGGGAAGTTCTTCAAAAGGGGGAACATAAGCCCAGGTCAGCCTGTCACAAAGCAGGAGAGGGTGTTACAGCTTTGCCACTTGAGTCTTGGGCTCGGATTTTAAGACTCGCGCTCCTGCTCTGGTTCAATCCCCGTCAGTGCTGTCACCAGAGGATGAGTCTGTAATATTAATGATCTCTCCTTAAAAAGTGGTTGCTCTTTTGCCTTTTTATTTTCCCTTTCCCTTTACTGGAGTGATTGGGGTGGCCCGTGTGGGACTGTGCCAGGAGCTGGTGGGAGCTGAACTGGGTTGGTCTGGAGCCCACCTATTGCAGGGGCTTCCAAAAAGTGTTTCAGAAGCCTTGGGTGGGAAACCTTCATGAGAAGGTCTAATTAGTCAAGGGTGGGTGGACAGATGATCTTTTTCCAGAAGCAGCTTCTTGGCCAGTTCCCTGGGGAGCTCAGGAATTTGGGCCCCTGGGCCATCCTCTGGGGGGAATTGGTGGGAATGTCTCACTTTAAGAGGGGCTTTATGGTGTTAAGGATGGAAAAACTTGTGTGCTGGAGTGGGTTTTTCAGTTGTGTTTTATTAACAGATGCCATTTCAAGGAGAATGGTTAATTTAAGCTTTATTTTCAAAGCCAGAGAAATCTCATGCCTCTTGCAGAACAAGAGCAAGGAGGATGGACAGAAAGATTTGGAAAAGCTCTCACAGTATTAATGTCTGATACATCTATTTATTATGCTTATTACCCGATTTTTGTCAAATGGCAAAGACAGTAAAAGTTCTTTATCAGGCATTTCCAGCACACCATTAACTTCTGTAGACCTTGGGAGTGTTGTGCAGCACTTACAGCAGAGACGCTCTGTAAATCAACATAAAAAGAATACCAGTTGTGGAGATGGATCATCATGATTATTTAAATAGGAAATGATTTTGGTCAAATAGCATGCTAACTTTTTTTCTTTTGAGAAATGCATTCTCTAGAGAATATTCTGTCTCCTGTATAAATTTAGCCCAGAAGATTATTGTTGAGTTGCCTCTGCTTCATACTCAAGTATGCAAAGCTGCTAAAGATTTTTTTTGCCTTATACAATCCTGGGCTTTTTTGTCCTAATTTATTCTGTACTTATAATTAAGCTGTAGTTGTCAAAAGAAAGGAAAAAGTTACATATTTTTCCTTTTTCTTTTTTTTTCTTTTCTGAAAAATAAATTCATCTTTCGGTTGACTAAATCCCCAGTGGAAGCCTCCTGCAGCCTTTATTAAGACAAAATTACAACAGTTTTTCTGGAAGATCAACTCCAGAGTGAGAAATACAGGGTGGTCCCTGCAGAAGTCAAAAACAAACACTTGATGTAATTATTATAGGATTCTTCAGCTGTAAATTCAAATGTGGAACACTTAAGAAGGGTTTATATTGTAAGCAAATAGTCTGTTTAGGCTTTATTTAACATTTTGGGGATAATTTCACTGCAGTTAAGCAGCAATGGATCCTGGTATGGAGTCACTGCAGCCCTTGGGGGCAGGATGGAGGTTTTTCCTCTTGTCAGAAATGACCAAAGGACAATGCCCAGGAACTCTGAGGAGAGACTGAACGGTTGTTTTTGGACAGAGGGGCAGTGCTGGCCCTCAGGTGTGAGGCAGCATTTCAAGATCTCAGTTAATTTGTTGGCTTTTCCCTCAACCTGCCATTTGTGTCACAACTGTGGGAGCTGAAAAATCACCTTTGAAATATCTTTATTTCCAGTCTCTAGGGCTGCAGTGGTGAATGCAGGAGTTAATTATGGATCCATCCAGCTGAGGAGAACCTTGTGTTGTTCAGGGTTGAGCTGCCTGGGATGTGGCAGAGGGGGAAGGCTTAAGCTGTGCTTAAACTGAGTGGTTTTTCCAATACCAGGTAATGGTGTGTTCATGTTCCCCTCCAGGTAAAGAGCTTTGTTGGTTCCCAGTTATGGATATTTCCCAGAAACCTGTAGGTTTGGATACATAGCTAGGAATGGTAAAACCAAGCAAATCTCTTGCAAGAAAGTAGGAAAATGGCTCTTTTTTTTAAGGCCAATTGTGAGTTGGGTCTGTGCTGCCTGGGGTGGGAGAAGGTGAGATGAAACTCTTGGATTCCAGGACTGTGCCACAGGATGTTTCCTCAAGGTGGGACTTGCTCTGCTCTGTCCCAAGCCCCGTGTAGCCTTGGCACAAGGTGCATTTTTCTTGGTGTGAGCTCCCCTACGTGTGTGACTGCGGGGAGCACAGACACCAGAGCATTCCAAGGTAACCAGAATTTCCCTGGGATTACTGAGCACTCCAGTTTTTAGGCTCTCAGGCTGGGACTTTTGAGCCTCGTGGCTGCAGTGAGGATTTACATGGAATAAAGCCATTGGAAAACCTGTGCTGCACCTTCAGGTGTCAACACTCAGGCTTTTTTTCCTGAAGCCTAATTCAGAGCCATATAACAAAGACATTGAATTTCTGTGTTCATGCAACTCTTTAATGCTGTTTTAAGTGTGACAGTGGATATATTTTTTAAATATAGGTAGAAAACACCTTGTGATTCACTTGTTATCAAACATCTGTATGCAGAGGAAAATTAATTACTGCACACAGCCCTCCCAGGCGAAGGCAGGGCACTTTCTGGATAATTACAGTATCACTGCAGAGTAAATATATCGGTCTTCAGCTGACAATATAATTAATAACATCTATTGAGCAGTTTGAGAGCTGTACTTAGTTACTGTGAGCAGAACAATTTCCTCAGTGGTGCTGAGCAGCTGTAGATCCTCGTAGCTGGAACTCAGAGAGCCCCTGGAAATCACACCAGCAATACCTCCAGTTTGTGTGTTCTCTTTGATTGATGAGCTGTTGAATTATGAGAGTTGGGAATAAAGCAAATCTGCCCTTTTTTTTTTTTTTTTTTTTTTTCTTTCTGAATTTTTATTTTTAAAACCCCCTGTTGAACTGAGAGAGAAAAGAAAGAGAACTCCAGAAATAGAAATCCCCAGTGTGAACTTCTGGTGCCGGATTTTTTGACAGTTTAGTCGTGAAAGTCGTAGATTGGAACATTCTGGTAAAACCTCTGCTGAGGACACACAGTTTTAGCCTTTCTGTTCTGACAGCATGTACTGTGAGGATTAAATATTGAATGTGTAGCTGAAGGAACAAAATCTCTCTCTCTGTTTTGGACTTCCACTGTTTTCTGGCTGATGCAACGTCCAGTTTTGCAGCTCCTGAAGCTTTTACCCCCCGTCCCGTGGTGATCATCTGCCTTTGGCCACCAAAGTGAAATCAAAAGGTGGGTTGGTGATTGCTTCTGTGCTTGGAACACAAGAAAGGAGGGAGGCAGAAAAAGTTCCAAACAAATGGGACCTTACTGTTGCCTTTCCAGCGGCTCCTGTGTCTCTGGATTGATGCCTTCACTGACCAAAGCATGAGACAAAGTGCCACAGTTCATAATGATGATGCTTGGGGGAGTTACTTTGGTTTTAATTTAATTTTCTGCTTTTATAGCCTTCACTTTTCTGCTCCTGTTAGTCAGGGACATTACTTACACAACAGAAATGACTCCAACCAACCAATGAACCAAAAAAATCCCCCACAAACCACACTTCAGACTTTGTTGGTCAGATCTGTGAAACTTTAAAGTCAGGACCGTATTAATTAATACCATTAAGATTATATTGTCTCATCATGTTTAATGTTAAGCCTCAGGTAATGGTTAATGGTGCTGCAAAGTGTATTAATAAAGTTACTTGCAGTAATTAAGGAAGAACTGAGGAGTATGAGAGGAGTTTGGAGTGTTAGGTGGGAAAGAAATGGGAACACTCAGCCCAAGGGGCTTCTGGCTGCTTGTCTCCAACCTCACAGTGTGTGTGGCTCATCCTGGGTGGACACTTGGCTTCTGGAGCTGTGTGAGAGCATCCCCTGCCCCTCACTCCCTGTGACAGGGGACTGGAGTTCACACAGAGGCAGCTGAATGATGGATTGACCTGTGAGTGTTAAGTAAGAAGGGAGAGATTTAATTCTCTCTTCATTTACTCAGCGGAATTAGTCAGGGATCATTTGCAGTGTTTCTGCTGCTGCAGAGAAGCAGTGTAAGGACCTGAAGATTGATTTTTCTCTGCTGCCTTGCAGGAAGCATCTCAAGTAGTTGTGTTGTCCAAATCCCCTCCAGCTCTGGCCAGTGACTGAATTGGTGTTATCCAGAGCTTGTGGTATCTCAAGTAACACGTGTCTGAACTGAGGCACGAGAGCAAATGAGACTTAGATTTTGAGCAAGGCTGGCTGTCACTGGTCTGTTTTTGTGTCCTTCTTTTTTTCTGTGTGTGTAACTGGGTGCTGGTTTACAGCTAATCATGAAAATCACAGGAGTTTTGTTGACCACAGAAAGATTGCCCACCTTGGCAGTCTGTTTGTCTGTTTTCTAGTAGGTTGGTTGTAATTTATTTCCTTATTGCCCAGCTGATCAATGTGAATGAAGCTTGGGATTTTGCCAAGTGGAGAGAGATCAAAAGACACATCTATCCCACTCTGCTTCCCCTTGGTAAAGCCCAAAATGTTCATTCCCAGCCCTGTGATCATCTCTGTCCTTACAAACCTCCCTCACCTGACCATCCTGCATCTCACCTGTTTTAACTGATGTAAAGAAGAAAAGGTGATGTCTGTATTGTGCTTTTCTTTCCCTGGCTTCAAACTGTGGCACTGACCAGATTCCTTCAATTAACTGTTAATAGAAAAAGTAAAATACTGTCTTTAGATCTCTCTTTTGAGGAGAATTGAAGGGTAATTAATGGCTTGAGGTGCTGCGTGGCCTCTTTGCAATCCCGTGCTGTACATTGCACTGTGTTAAACACCAAAACCTCCCCCACTGCAGTGTTTTACATTCATTTTGGAAGCTTCCTCTCTGTATTTAAGTGAATTCAATCTTTGCTCTCGATACAACAGGAACAGTGAATAAAAGCAGATCTCCCAGACAGTACATGAATTTCCAAACCGTGGTTCTCTGTTCTGGCACTGCTTGTTGGTATTTGTAGCTGCCTCAGATGTTTTTGCTGGCTGCTTCAGAACAGACAGAAAAGACAAAAAAACCAAAAAAGGCAATTGGAAGATTAATGACAATTGGAATTAATTGCAGGGGATGCTTGTGGCCCATCAGCCAGTACTCAGCCTTAAAGAAGTGTTGTGGGGCAAAAGAAGCTGCAATGAACAGCTCAAACATGAATTAATTTACAGCTTTAAATAGAAACTGTTTGGGGATTATTAATCATAATTATTTTATGGTAGAAAGTGTGCTATCTTCAAAGTCAGTTTGTCTGTGGAAGTGTTAAGCCGAGAGTCTTGAAGACAAGCAAACAACACTTCCCTTTTCCACTTGAAAGAAAACAGAGGATGCTTTTTTCGTGGTCCATAAAAAAATATTTGTACTTGGACTGAAGTGTCTGAACTGTGTTCCAGCATTTTCCTTCTAAATTGGAGAAACTGTAGCTTTATTTTGCTCTGAACTCTTCCCTGCCTTGGACTTGTGAAGCTGCTGAGGGCTCAGCTTAGAGATAAAAGCCTCGAGCTTGGTCTCCTGCAGTAACATTCCCGACTTCTGATGGATCCACAGAGCTGGAATGGGGCCTTCACAAAGAGCTGGTCCTGCCAGCCTTGAGGAGATGTGAGCTCTGCTTACAGTGCAAAAACATTGTTTAATATCAGGCTGACTTGAAGCTTTGAGAACTCATAGAAGTGATTCTGAAATATCAAAATGTGTCGCTTTGATTATAAAGACTTATCAAAACAGTCTGACAAGTCCTATTTTAGAGGTTAAAAGCAATTCAACACTTTCCTCTGGTTTGAGATGCAGAGAAATATTTTCATGTTTGAATTTTTTTCTGACCGAGAAATTTTGAATTTAATTCACCTTCTGTTACAGCCTGGCAAAAACCTCCAGTGTCTGATTCTTCTGTTCACTGCAGAGAAACGGTTAAATTAAGATGAGAATGGTTTTTGGTTTGTCCAGATGAGAAATTCTTCATCAAATTTGGGTCTCAGAGCAAACAATCAGTGTGAGGGGGTTGCGGTGTCGATCCATTAACTCTTGGAAAATGCAGGAAGGCCAAAAACCATAATGCAGATTGTGTTGTGCCTCCACTGGCAGTAGCCTGAGAGTGTTGCTGTTTAGCAGAGAGAGGAGCAGCAGATGGAGAGGCTGGGGGCTGTGTGTTCAGTTGAGTCCTTGTCTGTCTCGTGGCTTTGGGGCAAATAATTCACTTCTGCTTTCTTCATTTATAAAGTGCAAGTAGCAGTACTTAACTCTCCAGAGTGCCTGATGTACTGATCTCTCTGCAGACATTTGCATCTATCATAGGAACAAAAAAAGATTGTGATGTGCAAAGTCAGATTTCATCTTGTTTTCCTTTAGCTTGTCAGCTTAGGGTGGAATTTAAAAACTACTTGATGTGGTCTTAGTTTTTCTTGCCCCATGTGAGCCTGCAGCAGTGCTTGTGCCAGCTTCCTCCCCACTGGAGCTGAACTTTGCTGCTTAGAAATCTCCCACTTCAGTTACATGAGAAAAAGTAGTACTGAACAAGTGAAAAGCAGAAATTAATTTTTCTTTCAATGTTTCTAGTAGTATTTTGTAATAATAGATATTAAAAATAATTATTTCTCTGATTTTTGGGGCTGACTGGGAGAGTGACAGAGGAAGGTCTGTGTGTCAGGGTATTGCTGTGTGGGCATTTCAGCAGCTGATACAATATTCATGGCACTGGTAGCAACATTCATTGTACTTCCTGCAGTTAATGCAGTTAAAGCTGACCCAGGCAGAGCTTCCTTGGAGCCCCTCAATTAACAGGCATTTGTCTGAGGTCAGCAGAGAGATGGAAAAATGACAGAGTGAATATGGGGATGCTCACGTGCTCTCTGCTCTGACATACCTTGTGATGCTGCTCTTGCTGGTAGAACAAAGTTTGGGACGAGGCTTTTAACTAGGAAGGGTAGAAAAGTGCTAATTCACCATGTCTTTCCAAAGTGACTGCTATGGATCATAAAGAATGGAAATGAAAAGCATTCTGCTCCTGTTCCTGCTGGCCCAGCTGCTCCACGTGCAGCATCGCTCTGGATGGAGGAAGGGCTTTTGCTTTTAGAATTCCAAGTTGCTGTTTTGATCCTGGGTAACCTCTGAGAGGCCCTGCCATCTGACAGCTGTCTCATTGGCCTGTGTGGAAATGATTTATTGGCTCCTATATTCTGATTTAAAACCACACACACCTGTTTAGTGCAGTGCTGTTCTGGCCTGCGCTCAGTTCAGCACTGACCTGTGATTTTCACCTCTCTAGATGGGTTTTTTTTTTTGCTATTTCAAGTACGTGTTCCACCTTAATTTCCTCTTGTTCCCACTCCTACAGATGGATAGCTGTGCTCAGTCACAGGCACATTATGCTTTTGTAACCTCGTGGAAGTCTGTGCCTGGGGGTTCCTTCAGTGCCTGCCACGCAGCAGGTGAAAGTCTATTAAAGCTCTGGCCAGGGAGTTGCAGATGAGTTTTTGTTGCTGCCTTTCCTTCAGGTGAAACAAAAGCCAGCTCAAGCAGTGAGAAAGGCATTTTTCCTTGTGCACAGGAGCCTAATGCAAACAAGTGGCTGTGTTGTAACAGGGAGCAGGAATCATCAGTCTCGGGGAGGAGGGGGGGCTGAGTGAACCCTGGAGCCTGAGCTGAGCTGGACATGGAGCTTGGATGTGTGTGAGGTTGAAATATGTCTGCAGTGAACCACAGGAGCTTGTTGCAATTTTAATTTCGTAATTTTTTTTTTTTATGGATTACTTGGAAAAGGTTGAGGCGACTCACTGCTCTTTGCAGCAACTTCTGAGCTCTGAGTTCCACTCAGGAAGGGAAGAGCCCAAAGCAGCCTT
Organism: Pipra filicauda; assembly: GCF_003945595.2. Lineage (NCBI taxonomy): Eukaryota > Metazoa > Chordata > Aves > Passeriformes > Pipridae > Pipra > Pipra filicauda. Next base: position 113,700 of record NW_024104880.1, on the reverse strand, counting down.
GTGCTTCCTTGGGAACACTTAATGTGCTGATTGGGAATTCATTCTGTCCTGAAAATCAAAAGTTTCAGACACAGGACATCGCTGCTCTCTATTCTACTTGCACTTCCAAGAACTTCTTCCTTTTAATGGCCAACTTGGGCATTATGAGATCCATATGCTTATGTAGACTGTCCAGAAGTTTTTAGAATTGTCAGGAGGCACTACTGAGCTAAATTTGGAGCCATTAAACCACAGGTCTTCTCCTGAGAGAAATTTTCCTCAAATAAAAACGGGATTTGATAAATATGTTCATGTTTGCATTGCAGCTTTCATCCTCTGGAGGGTTATTTCATTAACATGTGACATTCACTGTGGATTTGGGAAGGTGATACTGGAAGTGGAGGTAAAGGGAAGATGAAGTTGGGCAGATGATACACTCCTGTATTGAATGGGGAGGAACTGGGAATTAAAAGGGTGGGGTCCTAAAAGATGGAGAGGAGCTTGGGTTAGAGTGAGAGAAATTTGTGTTTGGAGCCTCCTGTACCTTGGAGGAATCTCGAGTCCTTTGGTCCCATTTTGAGAGATGGAGTTGGGAGGAGCTGAGGGGGTTCCTGAGGGGTCCAGGGTCCTCCCAACTCCTTCCCAGATGACACTGAATAACAGAATTGCTGAGGGAAGAAGGTGTCTGTAGAGATCCTGAATTCTTCCCTCCATCCTCAAAGCAGGGTCAGATGGAGCAGGTTGTTCTGGGCCTTGTCTTGCCCTTCCCATAGAGCCCCACCCTGTGTCCCAGAGGATCATCCAAACCCTCCTGGAGCTCTGGCAGCCTTGGGGCTGTGCCAACCACCCTCTGGGGGAAGAACCTTTCCCTGAGATCCAACCTGAGCCTGCCCTGACACAGCTCCAGCCCTTCCCTGGGTGCTGTCCCTGGTCCCCAGAGCAGAGCTCAGTCCCTGCCCCTCCTCTGCCCCTGCCCAGCAAGCTGTACCTGCAGTGAGGTCTCCCCTCAGTCTCCTCCAGGCTGAACAGAACAAGTGACAAGGTTATGATAAAAAAAAATAATGTTTAAAGAGGATTTGATGTATTTTACCTTGTTCCCCCCTTGTCCTTCACTGGACACCTGAGAGGAGAGTCTGCTTCCATCATCTTTGTTCCCTCCTGTACAAGAGTCAGCTGGAGCAGCTGGACCTGTAACACAGCCCTGCTGCTGCTGCTTCTCACAGCAGTCCCTTGAGCAGAACTTCACAGTGCCTCAATCCTTCTTGCTGTTTTGCCTAAATATGGCTTTTTTTCCTGCTTACCTGTTGTCATATTCACAGATCTCTGTCTTTCTCCCACCACCAGCCCCTCTTTGATTTCTTTTAGCCTGCTGTTGGCACAGGGCTGCAATGAGACTCCTTATCTCCATCATGTACATTTGCTTTGTTCCTTTGCTCTCAGCTGTCCAAAAACCCTCTGGGAGATGCAGGCCCTCTGATCCCTGTAAACTGCCCTGATCCCTTGTCCCTGGGTCAGTGCAGTCACCTCATACTCTGAATTCTGCTGAGTCCTTGCAGCTCATTCCTAGTGAAGACTCTCTTGCTCTTTGCCTCTGTTTTCTGTCTTGCAGAAGTGCTGTGTGGGCAGGAATTCTTGTCCAAATTGGTGGTCAAATCTGAAAACAGGTTTAAGTAAATCTGACACAGTTGGCATGCAAACAAATCAAAGTGTGGGTGGGGTCAGTCACACCTAGATGAAAATCTGGAGCCAATTTATGATGGGAATCAAAGGCTATTTAAATGTTATAACAGCAATCAGAGTGATTATGATCCTAAAGCTCATCCTTCAGGGAAGTAGGAGAAAGTTCCTACAGAATAACTTCTGCTTATCTTCTCTGCCCTTCCCCTAATAATGATTTCTTTATTAGCATCTATATAAACTTACATTTTAAATAATCAAAATTCGAATCTTTGCCTCCTTTAAAGGAACTGTTTAAATAAACCTGGGTATTTTGGAGCTGTGACATTACTTGAGAGCTTTGGGTACGCTATCTTGGTAACCTCTGTGAGCTGTTATTAGCAGAGCTGCAGAGATTCCCAAAGCAGCATTTGCAGTTCAGGAGGGGAGGATTGGGATGAGGACACGAAATCCAACCCACCTGAACAAATCACAGAGCTCCAACCCCCGAGTCAAAATAGGTGCAGATATTCAAAGAGGAACTGGTAAATAAAATAACTAATCAGAACATCCTTATTTTTACTACAAGGTACAAAATAAGTGTTTTCTTGCATATCACAGGACATCCAAAGCATCTGAGAGTTACTAACCCTTGCTGTCCCTGGAAGGTCAGAAGGTTTAGGAGTGTTTTCTGCAGCTGCCAAAGGCAGGTCCACAGCCCTGACCTGCCAGATTGCACCTGAGAAAACATCCCCAAATGCCAGAAGTGCTGCACATCTGTACATCCCTTCCTGTGTGTTGTGCAGCTTCTTCCTTCAAAATCTGCCCCTGGTCTTCTGTCCTTCTCTAGGATAATAAGTTGGTGGTAGAGTAATTTTTATTGGCCAGATGTGCCCAAACAGCTGGAGCTGCCTCACTGCTGCTCTCTCCATGTTTTTCCCAGTGATTATTGGTTTTTTCCCTTTAATATTTCCATTATGGTATATTTTTAGCTTAATTAGTGTCAGTGCTAATCTGCCCTTTTTTTTCATGTCTTGGCATTTGGAGGCTGCAGGACAGACACTGGGCAGGTGATGGGTCTCTTACCAGCTACAGGACAGTTGGCAACACTGATTTAACCCAAAATCATGCCCTTTGCTTCTCAGGGCAGGCTTTTCCCATTTCCCAAGTGTTGTCTCAGTTGTATGTAGCCAGTGCATTCTGGAGTCAGGAACAGCAAAGTCAGCAGAGTCTAGCTTTGCTAAAATAAACCTAAATCAAAGGTTCTATTTTCCCTTATTATTTCTGGCAGTTATCTGTCATCTTTAGTGCCTTAATTTCTGGCTTCGTCCAACACTTTAACCCTTAAGAGAAAGGCAGTGCTTTTCCCAACAACAAGGTAACCCTGATAAAATAAATCCTGTCATGATCTGCTTCCTCCAAGTGCAAATCTGAGTGTGACTCTGTATTTTCTTGTCTATATTCTATGAAAAAAAATTACATTTATTCCATCCTACTTTGTCGCAGTGTTGGATGCAGCCAGTTATTTCAGCTGATGGATCCACTTAGTCTCTAGGAGTTGGAGCTCTTTGATATATCTAGTGAAAGTATTTGCCACTTGCAGTACTTTACGTCTTCAAAGCACTGTATAAACACTTAATTTAATACAAAACCCACTGGGGATGGTAAATAAATGAAGAATGCACAAACTTCCACTTACAGGACTTAAAGGCCTTTCAGGGAGTTGATGGGAAGTTACTCTCCCTTTACCCAGTGTTATTTATGTCAGTGCTGACTGGTACCTGTGTATTGCCTGCAAGGGTCATATTCCCTGGTCAGATGGGTGTAGATTAAAACTTCTTCCTCCCTCTCTCACCTTCTTTGCAGCCATCCCTTTTATCCATGTAAAATACCAAACTTGTTCCCTTGTCAGAGTGGATGTTCTAGGAAGGATGTTTGGTCCATAACCTTCCAGCTGAACCAAGCAGAGCGCTTGGATTTGATGTTTTTAAAGGCTTTTTCCAACCCAAATGATTTTATGATTCTGCGAAAAGCCAGAGTTTCATGTTTTTAAAGTTTCACTGCAGATCTCAAACCCTGTTTCAGTGTCCTGAGTGACTTTTACCTGGTTTTTTGCCAGTACCAAGGAGTGTGGTTCACAGTGTTTTGTTACTGTGCTGAATAAAAGGTCTTAAGGAGCCCGTGACTTAATTCCAGTGGATTTCCAGGGTAGAACAAATACTTTTTCAGGGGCTCAGATGTGAGAGCAAGTCCAGGCCCCTGGAACAAGAGTTGCTTCTCTCCCGTGCCTGTTTGCCTCTCCTCTGCCTTCAGTGTCAGCCTTTTCTCATCTACCCACAAAAATGTGTTTATTTATTTAATTACCGTTACCAAATGAATTGCAAAGCTTAAAATGAAGGGTGATAAGTGAGTTCAATATGTTCCAATTAAAACTGCTGATTCCCAGCTGGTTATGGGGATTCCAAGTGTTAAACTCACTTCGAGAAGTCATACCATTGACCAACTGGCAAAAAGTTTATCTTAATCCAGCCAGAAACATGATACACAGTATTATATACTTTTTGCTTTATGATGTTTGATGCTCAGAGGTGCTTCCATCCTCCTGCACATGTTAGGTTTGATGTGATCTGGTCATTAATGCCCCCAAGCAGCTGTTTCCTTGCCTTGTGCTCTGAATTCCTCATGGGCTTTAGTAAAAAAATCTAACACAAATTACCTTACTAATCTATCTTCTGTAAATAAACCACTGCAAAAGCAAACTTCATATTCATGCATCCTTTCATTATTATGGTAATTAATTTCAATTTATAGCTGATTAATGCTGTTCTACGTCTCACCTGCCCCCTGTTAGCAAGTGGGAATCAGTGAGTGTATGAATTGCAGATCTGGTCTGTGCACTGACAGAAAAACCACCTGGCCCAGCCCCTTTGCAGGGACTGATCCTGCCAGGAACTGCCTCTTCCCTCCTGTCACACTTCCCACTGCTCCAAGCCATGGGCTGGGCTTCTGTCGCTGTGATGTGTGAGGGGCAAGGTGAGAAGTGGGAATGCCTTGTAATTAAAGTAATAATTTAGCTGACAGAGTGATCAGAAATACAAACCTGCCTGGTGGAGCAGAGGGAGGGGAGGAGGAGCTGGAGTGGTGCTGTGCACGGGCACTGTTTGATCTCAGCTGTGACTCGGAGCATCCCAGTCCTGCTGCAGGTGCCATTAGATAAGAGGATGGATTCCCTGGGCAGATTTTGCTGGCACTCTGAAGCAATTAGCTTTTGCTTGTTTGTAAAGTGAACATAACCAGGTACTTCCCCCTCTTCCGCCCCAGAAAAGTGTGGTTGAGGCATCCCCGTCTCCCAAATGGATTAATTATGGCTTCATCTCCCTCCTGGATCAATTACACAACTCTGTGCTACCGGGTCTGCTACAGGGGTTTCTTGTTCCCTTTCTCTGTTTTTTTTTGCTTTCCTCCCCTGAAAGGTGCTCTTGCGCCAAAATTCCTCTTAGTGGGTGTAAAGCTAAAAGTTCAGAAGCTCTGGAACATTAAAGTGAGACCCAGATAATTTTAGTTCAAGGGCCAGAAAGTTCCTCTCTGGTGTGTGTTGATGTGGGGTGAGATGCTGCAGGAGAGGGGACCTGCTCTTGTTCAGGGCAGAGATGCTGCACATCCTGCTCAGTGGTGCACCATTATTTTCCAGACTCTTTGTTATGGAATACAAATCTGAGTGGCTGCTTTTCTGCTTTGTCCTGACTGGGTGCTCAATGACCCTTGCAAGGAATAACACTGTGCATGAGGAGCTGCAGCTGGGCCCCCACGGCAGCAGGAGCAGGAGGCTGCTCTGGCTCTGGAGAGCAGGAGAGGCAGGTGTGACACTGCTCAGGAGGGTAAACCTACAACCCTGTGCTAAAGCCTCACCTTAGAAGGTATTTTCTTGCTTGTGATCCGAAGGCTGGACTGAACACAGCCTGGGAGGCAGAGGAGAGGTGCCAGTCAGGAGGAGAGGGGTGCTGCCCTCTCAGGGATCAGCTCTTAGGGCTGGAGGCAGACTCCTGCTGCAGCTTATAAAATGCACATTTTAAACAAACCTCCTTTTTCTGTGAAGGAATCCGTAGGTAAAGAGATGTAATAGTCAGGCTGCTCTCTCACCTAGTCCCTATTTTGTTCATTTTTCAAGGCAGATCCAAGGACCCTTGTGTAACATCCCTAAGGAAGCATCGAGGCTGCATTTTGAGCCCTGGTTTACCGAAGTTCTTACCTCCAGCAATTAGTTTACCAAATCAGCTTTCTCAAGACCCTCAGCCATTTGCTGCCTCACAGAGTAATTATGTGTGACTGCTCCTCATTAGGCAGCAATATTTACCCCCAGGGAACGGGGATTTCAGCCTGGGATGAATCAAACTTTGGCAAATGTCACTGCTTTTGTCAGGACTGAAATAAATGAGCTGGCTGTGAGCATGTGAGGCTTTCAGCACCTGGGTATTGTGTCACTGGGTGTTAGTGGGGGAGGCAGCAAAGCTTTGACAAAGCTGATGTTTGGAAACCCCATTCCTTTCCCAGGGAGCAGGAATAGAGAACGTGAGCAACGCTGGAGAGTGTTTTATTGTGCACAGTTGGGCTGCACTGGGGACCAATTGGCAGGGAAGCCTTATTCATATCAGCTCTGCACAGGCTGCCAAACTTGTTAGCAGTTGTGTTTTAGGATATGCACATCTGTGATCTTGACTTGGATCCAAACTATCAGCCTATTTGTGCAGGAAGGCAAGAGGCCAATTCCAGCTTTAAGCCTGAAGGTCATGGTTCTCCCTTAGGTTCATCTCTGCAGGGGAACGTGGGAACTCCCCATTGTTTAGGGTTTTAAAGAAGGGGGGGGGAAAGCCCTGCTTTGCTCACTTCATTATGTATTATTTTATCATTTTATTTATCTTTTGTTGCCTTTATACAAATCTGTTCCAGACAGTGGATTTTTATCTCCAGGGTCCAAGCACAAGAAGTTAATGAACCGTTTGAACTCCAGTAACCAACAGATCTCTGTAAGCTGAGTAACTCGGGCTGCAGCTGCCTGAGCTCCTGTGAGAGCTGCACAGGGATGGGGAGGGGCTGGGAGAGAGGAATAGGTGAGTTCACAGCAGCAAACTGGCCTGAGATGATTTTTTTCTACTTATTTTACCAGTAGTTCATACTTTAGGGTTGCTGCTCTCCATTGAAGCAGAAAGAAGGAAAGGCAGAAGGACTTAGTGTCCTTTGCCCTTACAAATGTAATTTGTTTTCTGTGGGCTTGGGGGGTATTTAAAGATGTTAGAATATAGCTGAGGCTGCCTGGGGACCGCTTGAATTTTTCTCTGAACCTCTGGATGTGCTTCCTGGATGGGCAAAGGGATCTGAGTTCCCATGCTCCCTGTACCTCAGGAGCTTGTGTGCTCCAAAGGATGCCTGAGATGTGTGAGGCAAACAACCAGCATCTTCTAATGCCCTTACTTTTTTCAGAGGTTAGTGCAATTCTCTGCTGTGTTACACTTATTGATATTAAACAGTAAATGGATGTTACCCTATGGACTGTAGATTTCCAAAAATGGAAAAGAACAGGCAGGTGTTTGCTGGGCTGTCCAGTGATTCAGCCTGTTCTCCTCAGTGCTGGTACTCAGGTCAATGAAAAACTTGCTCTACTGTGGTTATGAACTAAAAAAACTAAACAAAACCCACCAACAAAAGGCAAGAACCAAATGACAAAACCAAAAAGCACTGAAAAGACTGTTTACAAGTGCATGGCTTCAATCTGATGAGCAGGTTTAGATTGGATATCAGGAAGAATTTCTTCCCTGGGAGGGTGGGGAGGCCCTGGCACAGGTTGCCCAGAGAAGCTGTGGCTGCCCCATCCCTGGAAGTGTCCAAGGCCAGGTTGGATGGGGCTTGGAGCAACCTGGGCTAGTGGAAGGTGTCCCTGCCCATGGCAGGGTGTGGAATGAGATGGTCTTTAAGGTCCTGTCCATCCCAAACCATTCTGCTTGGGTGGCCAAACACAGGGAGTGTAGTCATGGAAGGAAATGGCTGTTCTGAGAATTGAGCTGGCACTCTCCAAATTTTGGTCAAATTTCAGTGGTTGGACGTGGTTTGTTGTGAACCATGAAGAGTGAGATCCATCTCACTGGGAGGTGTCTGTGTTGGGGACACTGCACTGGAGAGAGTCCTCAGCTCCCTTCAGAGCTGCTGGAGAGGAAGAGCTGATTCTCCAGGATAATTCATCTCACCTGGACATCTCCATGAGGATGGGGTGACATTTGCTGTAGAACTACCAGTTTCTTTTCCCTAACTGTGGGGATGATACGGGTGTCTGTTAGAAATATCTGAGATGTGGATAAATCCCCCCTGACACGTTCTCTGTTCCTCACAGGAGTTGGTAGGATTTCAAAGCATTCCGTTTGATGCAGGGGATGTTCAACGTTCACAGAATCAAGTCTGAACTGTCTGTGTGAGATGTGAAATCTGTTCCACAATTGTCCTAAACTTCTGTGGATAAATGAATGCATTGCTTTTACATGTCAGGTGGATAAATCATTGTTGTTGAGTATATGACAGTAAGGAAAAAAAAGTGTTCTTTTGATCTCTGCAATAAAATGTAATGTGGAGATTTGGAATGAGCCACTGTCCAGTGACGTTTGAGCACAGCTCGGTGTATCAGCTTAAAAGCTGAATAGATCTAGATATTCAGAATTTCCCAAGATCTTACTTTGTTATGCTTATTTTAATGCTTTTCTAGGGCAGCAGAGTTCACTCTCTTCCTCGGTTTCACATGCAAAGCATCCAGTTTAAATACAAATTAGTCTGAAAACAATCCTCTTTTTACTTACAAGTTTTAAAGCTTGGATTTAGCTTTTAGGCTCATTAATATTCACAAACACTGCTTAGTTAAGCTTGCTTTAATTTCTCTGTGTGCTTTGTTAACGGGGATTATAGTGATGTTTGCATTTGCATGCGAGACTTTTAGTATTGTGCAAATTTTCGTCGTTATTATGGAAAAAAAGAAATGGAAAAAATGTTGAAAATCTACCTCAGTCCCTCCTGTACTTTTCTGTAACTCTTGTGCTGCTTGATAGCTTTGTGAGAGCGTTCCTTTCCATATTTATTAGGTGGATTTTGCATCTCTCTTTGAAAGGTGTTGGAAAGCCTCAGAACCCCGGAGGAGAAGGCAGGCTTTGGTCTCCAGGTGTGCCTTTGGCACTTGGCATCAACGAGGGAATGCAGCCCTTCAAATTCAGAGAGCAAAGGCAGCCTGGGAAGAGTCCCCCAAGTGCAAAGTCTGTCACTCAGCCCGGGCAGTTGTTGGTGTTGGTTCCCAGCCTCCCCTGCCGGGGCCAAAGGAGCTGGAAGGCACAGCAGCGTTTTCCTGATGAGGATGCTGAGCCAGGGGCTGCTCCCAGCTAAACACCTGTATGAGCAGGCAGTGCCCGGCTGGGGAGGCTCTGCAGTGTTTGCAGAGGGATAATCCTTGGCTGCTTTTTTCCCTGCCTAATTCTAAACGTGTTCAGCGTTCTTGAAAAGGGGCAGAGTGATAATTCCAGAAGCTCCAGTGCTGTCCTGGGAGGGTGTTCAGCTTGAGCAGTGCTGGCTGATCCCGTGCCTGACCCAGCGCTGTATCCTGCTGAAAAGTCAGATTATTTAATTTGATTTCCTTCTCTTTCTCTTTTTTCCTGAGTCACAGCTTTAATGTAGAAACTGTAGGGGTTTTTTTGTTTGTTTGTTTAAGTACATCAACATTTCCAAACACTCATTCCAGTGCCACCCTGATGCTTATTTTAAAAGTTTGTTTCAGCTCCCTAAGCTGAGTCTTCCCTTTTGCTCAGCGCCACTGGCACCTTGATCCTTTACTCTTGATGGGAAACAGCTCAAAATGGCTGTTTTTTCATAGGGACTGAGTGACAGAAGAGTCTGCAACTCAGGCAGAACCTTGAAACTTCTCATTCACTGAGCACGTGTCACACCTGCCCAGGCTGCTGGATGTGACAGCCCCTTAACCTGGGGAGAACTCACCACTTGGCTGTTAAAATTGTGTCCTTTAGCGTGTCAGTCAGTGAGAGAGAACAGATGTTATACAGAGTAATAAATAGATTTGATCTTAAAGATATAAACCTGCTCTTCTGAATCTTACAGGGGTTTTTTTGGTGCCTGTTCTTGCATCGTAGCCCAGTTTATTTTCTCCCCCCTGTCCTGTCAGTCTGACTCACAGCAGGGCTGGAACGTGCCTTTCATGAGAACTTCCAGCCTGGATCTTGTCAAGAGGCAGTTTTTGGCAACAGGTGTCCACAGAGACCTCTCCCTCGTGTTTAAGGACATAGACAGCTCCTTCAGGCTTTGGAGGACCTCAGCTATGGCTTTTTTGTCACGTGTTTGCTGGCAGGAATATCTGGGAGTGTGACTAACATTCCATGGGCTGCCTCTGTTTTAAGCCAGAGAGGAAAATCAGGGCCTGTGCAGAGGCTGTGTTGGAGCACCAGGACAAAGCTTGAACTCTAGTAAATACTTACTTGAGCAAATATTCTCTGCCTCTCTCTGGGATTTTTAGCTTGGACTTGGTGCACATGGCTTTTGGAAAGAGTGAAAGGGGAAAAAAGAGAGAATAAGTGGCTGTGTCGTGTGGGCAACCTCCCCTGATCAAGAGGAGCAGGATACAGATGCTGAGGGTGATCAAGGGGAGCAGTTCTTCAGTGTGTGTAATTTAGGATTAAGTTCCTGCTCCCTGCTGAGGCACACCAGGAGATAATTGTGCTTCAGAAGTTACTGATGCTCGTCTGAACCCCAGGTTCAGGGCAGGGGCTCAGAGTGAATACTTCCTTTCTTCTCCTCCTCTCCCTCCCTGAAATCTCCCAACTCACAAATCAGCAGCCAAAGGAAATTTGTACATCTAGGAATTTGCCTTGCAAAAAGAGCTGCTCTATCCCTGTTTTGGATGCATCCCATATATTGCACCTTCCTTTGGCACCTCTGGCAGTGTGTTCCCCGTAGTGGGTAATTTCTGCACCCCTGTAATTTATCACTCACCCAGTTTTGGCTTGTGCAGCAGAATCTGTAAATCAGATAAAACATTCCTGTGCTTGCATAGTGAGTACCACCTGTAGGTATTTCATGTTATGTCTTCAACAGCTCTTAGGTGTTTTTTTTGGGGGGCGGGAACATTAAAGGGAATAAAAACGCCGTGTAATTCTCAGGGAGACCTTTTGCATTTGGACTTGGCAGGAAATAACTCACTAAGAACCAACAATCTGCCCATTCCCACTTGTACTGGGAATGTCAATTGTGGGGAGCATCACAGGGGTGTGGGATAAACACCAGAGGCAAGTGCTGGTGGAACTCTTGGATATGTTGCCTTTCCCACTTCATCTGGAAAGGTGCAGAGAGTTAATGTGCTTTAGGATTTGTTTATTTATTTATTTATTTGAGTTCAATCTGATGGATTTAGGCTTCTCCATTATCCATGTCAGTGTCTAATCCTTTGTTGAATCAGGAGCAGGATGCAGTCTTTGTTTGCTCCAATTTAATAAATCATGAGAAAGGTTGGGAGGGGGGTGATAGTTTCTGGATCTCTTTGCATCACGAAGTGCTTCATCCAAAGCCTCATTAAACTAATCTGTCCTGCTCAGAGGTAAGAACATGAAGGTAAATGAAAAAAATCTAAGATGGAAAACAAACAATCCCTTTGTTTAATGCAAGTACCAATTAAAACTTAGGTGTGTGATAGTTCCCTTTGTAGTTTTGGGCATTTTTCTACCTTTGTGAGGAGGTGGGTGTGTTTTTCTTGCTCTTTTTTATTCATTTGCATTATAAAGTCAAGTTGTGACATCACTCTGGAGAGCCTTGTTAATTTGTGTGATATCTATTTATTTAAGTAAAGGTTTTAAACTTGGGAGGTGTGGCTTGAAAGCAGCTTCTCTGTTAAACTTCTTCCTGAGGTTTCACTTTTCTGCTTTTATTCCATATTTGTCACTTTTTCACTGCAGTTCCTGGGCAGCCACAGCTTCTCTGGACACCCTGTGCCAGGGCCTCACCACCTGCACAGGGAAGAATTTCCTCCTCACACCTGATCTAAATTTTTCCTCTTTTAGTTTCAAGTCACTTCCTCTTATCCTAACACCGTCTGTCCCTGTAAAAAGTCACTCTCCACCTTTTTTATAAGCTCCCTTTAAGTACTGCCAGGCCTCAGTGAGGTCTCCCTGGAGCCTTGTCTTCTCTGCCTGTGTCACACAGTGGATTTTGGATTGGGATTTATGCATTCAGGTGAATAAACAGATGCAAAACTTGGTTTTCTTCTTGTAGTTCAAACTGTCGGAGCTTCTGGGGACAGTATTGCACGAAAAATCACTGTTGGCTTTGGTGCTGGAGTTTCTGCCTTTCGGGTGCTGATTCATTTTGGGGGTTTTGTTTAATTCTGTTGTTTGAGGAGCTCCAGCAGAGCAGTGGTTAGAGATCAGTGCTGTAAAATGCAAAACACTTTATCCTGTCAAACACACACATGTGTTGCTTAAGTCCTGCTGATCCAGAGCAGAGTGCTTTATATTACAGAAAGGAACATCAATATAATTGAAAAGATTTGAATTAAAATGGGAAATCTGTCACTCCAGAGTAAAGTAAAACTGCCAGTAAATGACGATATTTTGAAATTTAGCTTTAAAGTTTAGGAAAATGAGGTTGTTGGGACTGCAAAATCATACAGCACCACCAACATGGAAATAAGGGAAGAGGCAGAATCATTACATCTTCCTGCCTTGCTGGATCGAACTGAAATGAGGGATGTCCAAGGAAAGGGCTCCTGAGGCTATAAAAAGACCTTCCTCAGATGTGCTTCCTTCTCTTTTTGCTGTGCACTTATAAAAGATGTTCTTGTATCTTACCTAAATAGAAATTAATCATTAAACAACTGACAGAAATTCTAACTACCATTTATTTAAGACCAGCTAGTCTGTGTGTGCTTTTTGTTGTAGTATTATGGGGTGAAAAAAACCCTATATAGTCTCAATATAAGGAATTAATTACCTGCAACTTTGCTGCTACCAAGATTTTCTTTGTTTTGATTTAAGTTGTATCAAAGCTTCAAGGTGTATTATTTGCATCCAGAACATCTGAACACAGGAATGACTTTGAGCCTCAGGCTTAAGGGATGTTTGTGCTTCTCTGTGAAGCTTAATGTAGTATCAAGGCTTAAGAATTGTTGTGTATGTGACATGTTCATTTATTTTTGTGAAAGGAAAGAAGGAATGTAGGAAAAGGGGAATAAAGATGCTGAAAACATCCAGTTGCACAGATCTGTAAACTGTAAAGCTTAGCACTAGTAAAGATGGGATTATTGTTTCTGAAACCATGCTGCAGTAATGAACTCTGCTTTGGAGACCGTGATAAGTCCCTTCATACACTTCTCATTTTGAGATGAAAACTGCTAAGCAACAGAAGAGTTTAGCTGTGTACTACTGGCAAGATTTTTTTCTGACTATTTAGGAAGGTAATTGTAAAATCACTGTTGTTGTTTTTTTTAAGAAACAACAGTAAAACATGATTCCAAAGCAAAATCACCATTTTCTAGACTTGACAAAGTTCTGAAATATTTGTTGAAATAAACATGAAGTATTTCCATCTAGCTAAATCTTTTCATTTGTGTACTATATATCTTCAAATTGAACTTATTGTAACTCAAGGAGGGGAGATTTGGATTGAATACTGGGAAGAAATCCTTCCCTGTGAGGGTGGGGAGGCCCTGGCACAGGTTGCCCAGAGAAGCTGTGGCTGCCCCTGGATCCCTGGAAGTGTCCAAGGCCAGGTTGGACAGGGCTTGGAGCAACCTGGGCTAGTGGAAGGTGTCCTTGCCCATGGCAGGGGGTGGAATGAGATGATCTTTAATGTCCTTTTCCAACCCAAACCATTCTGTGTGTCAGCTTTGAGCTGGTTTTCCCAAGGCAGCTGGGGAAGCTGGCTGGGTTGGAAATATCAACCTTCAAGCCTGGCTGACCTGGAAATGAGACTCTTGTCTGGATGGTGGTGAAATCAGGAGTTGTGGGATTGAAATCTTTTCCCTCACCTTTCATTTGAGTGAAGTTCTTCCAGCTCAGGACACTTGAACTGTTGTAGAGGAGACAGAAAAGATTAACCTGTTTCTTGAACCCTCTTTGCTTTTACACTCAAGCCATAGCAGTCGCTCTTGCTTGAAATAAAACAATAGTTCAAACTCTGCATTATTACACTATCATAAGAAAACTCTTGTTAAGAATGAAAGAATTATGTTATCTAAAATAAGACCATTTTCTGTGGCACTGCAGGATTGAAATCTCAAGTTATTGCCTCTAAAATTCCCTCATGTAAAATCCATAAGCTCACTAAAAAAAAGGGTTCTTGTTTCAGTTCTCCCAGAAGTGGATGATCTGGTCCACTTCAGTGTGTCCCCATCCTAAGGAAAACCTTGTGAGGTGTATTATGGGATGTCACATCTCTGGGACCTCACATTTCCAAGGGGAAGAATTTTTTGCAAAATTGTATGATAGAATAGTCCTTAAAACTCAGAGAACCACAGGAATTAAACACAGGAGGGGCCATCCTGTAGTGCTGCATCTTCTTGTAGTCTGCTGCTCATTTTCACTTCTTTTCTCTCACTCAGAGCCCAGAACTGCACTGCAGCTCTCACCAAATCTAACATGCCTGTTGGAAACTTTTGCTCTCAAATATCAAGATATGGCAGCTCCACTCCTTCCCTTTGCAATTTGCACCAGTGGTTAATCACCCATGTACTGTAAAAAATGTGTCCCTTCCTTCTAATCTGAAATTGTCTGAGGCTCCACAGAACAGCAGCTGTGAATCTGACAGAGCAGTGTTTCATGAGCTTTCCCTGAAGTGATCTAATAATATTTAACATCTGTGGACCGCTCAGATTGCCAAGATTTTACAAGCCTGCAGCGAGAGAGTTTGCATTAGAGAGGACACCCCACTTTTAACTGCTTTCATACATGCAAATTTGATGATTTTTTAAGAAATCAGCTGACATCTGGGTGTGCAGGAAGGTGTGCTGCAGATTTATTGTGCTCTGGAGTATTAGTGTAAATGTGCATTTGCTGTGTATCTTCACCTTCCACCCCTGGGTCCATCCTGACTCTGCATTTTTTGCGCTGTCTCTTGGACAGAAATAATAACTAGGTTTGGACAAATGTTTCAAGTGTTTGTCAGTCTTAGAAAACTAGAAATTAAAATCTGGAGTGTACACTGGGGTGTGCTTGAATTAAAGACTGGTTTACAGAAACCCAAACAGATGAACATAAAATAGTGGCTTTCACTCTGATCGAAGATTTGCTTCAGCACTGTTTGCTCTGCTTCCTTTTGCTTTTCACAAGTGAGAGTTTTGGTGGTACTGGAAATAAGAGCTGGTTGTTTACTGAGGAACATGCATTTGGAGGCAAGGATGGAGGAGTTGTGCCTGAAGGTTACACGGTGTCTCTTGCTGGGTTTGTGAGATGCCCTGGAGAGCCTGGGAGGCAGGATGGTGCCAGGAGAGGGGCTGGGTGGCTTTGGGGGGAACAGAGAGACATGAGCAGTGTCTGAGCTCATCAGGATGAAAACCCTGGGAGCCCCAGAGGTCTGTCAGCCCTGTGACTGCTCAGAAAACAAACCTGGAGGAGAGAGCAGGGGGTGTGAGGGGGTGAGGGCTGGGTACCTGTGCCTGCTGCAGAGGCAGATGGAGCTGCTCATGTGCAGGATGAGTCAAACACTGTAGGGCTTAGTTCTGCTTTTGCAAAGTGTTAGATATCAAGGGGTTTGAGGGTTTTTTTGGGGTCATATCACAGACTGCTACAGAATACCTAAGAACTAAAAGGACAGTGGTGCTGTCACTGGAAGCTGCTTAGGGTGAGCACTGTGCTCTCCACTTGCCTGTTAAGCCTGTTCTCAGGTCCCAGGGGTGCTGTTGTGGTCACCTGGGTCTGTTGTACCAAGTGTAGGAATACACTGAGAAATGCAAATGAGGGAAGGGTCCTGATCCTGGTATTTTATTACTTGAGAAATACAGTATATTTGCTGCTCTTAGGATTCCTCCCTTCAAATTAATTTCTCCTTAAGCTGACCTCCACAGGCTTAACTTCTCTAGAGCTTCTGGGTTGGCGCCACAGTGGGCTTGGAACTGGGTGATCTTTTAAGGTCCCTTTCAACCCAAACCATCCTGTGATTTCATGAAATGCTGCGTATTTGTACTAAGATACTATTTTTGTGCCAAGCTGTTGAGTGATCCTTGTCCAGCTGGATGTCAGTGCTCCAACTCATCTCTGACCTTCTCCAGGTGTGCTGGGAGAAGAACAACCAACCTGGTGGCAGGCAGAGAGGAGCCTGGCTGTTGTGTGTCTGGATTCAGCTCTTTGCTGTCCTCCAGAGGTTTTGGGCGAATTTGATAAAATTTTCCAAGTTGTTAAGGCCACGGGAGGTATCGAGGAGCTTAATACCGGTTTTAAAAAGGTGTTTAGTGATTAGTTCCCACTGGTTTTCTGTAGGAGTTTTATGTCTGGCTGCTGCTTTAAACCCTGCCAATTACCCTCTTACAGCTTTAGGTACATTGCTGCACATCAAAGTGTGTCCTGAGGTGTTTATGTGACAGTTTTTCACTCATACAATGGGGACAATGTTTCTTCATTTCACGATAATGAGGAGGGAGAGCATATGAAAAGCTGTTAGGTTCCTGAATTCTGTGGAATCACGGGCTAAACATTTAAACTACCTCTTTCAACAGCACTTGATCATTAGCAGTTCGCTGCTCATAACCTCAGTGGCTTGGTTTTCTCAGCAACGACTGAAAGATTTTTGTCTTGCATTTGAAAACTGAATTTTGTATGAAAAAAACCCAAAGTTTTGTTTTTAATTTGCCTCCGGAGCAGCGGGCTATGAGCAGAGAACACCGGGGCAGAGGAATTTCAGAGAACTACAGCTGACACAGAGATACTGAGAGGGGAAGGGGTGCTTGAATTAATTCCATCTCGTTATGGAATACAGAACAGTCCCCGTTGTGCATTGCTGCAATCTCACTGGGCTCCCAGTGGCTTTGGAAAGGATGGGATTAGAGGAACAGTGATTAAGATTATCCTTCCCTTTTAATGCCTGTGTTATGTCTGTATTGGAATAGTCACTGTGATTATCCCTATACCCTGAGATTGGTTTCTTGTCCTCAGATGATGGAGCAGGAATGTGGCTTTTATGCAAACATATTGTGAGTGTTGGACAAACTCAGTATTGGACCTGAGCTGAGAGGATCTTTCTTTAGGCAATGGTGGGAGATGCAATCTTGTATTTTCCTTTGACATGAAAGATCTGCCTCTGGCCTTCTAAGGAAGTATTTTGGTCCATTCCTGCTCTTGGTCTCCTGCAATGTTTGTTGAAGTGGAATTAGTTTTTTTCAGATTTGAAGAGCTCTTTTGTTGGATACCAGTCTGTAATGCTTTTAACTTTATATTATGTTATATTAAAGTTCAGTGAAGCTGAATCTCTGTTTTTATTTCTCTGCCAGTCAAATCAATATCCTTCATCTATTTGCCAATGGGAGGCAGAAAAAAAAAAAGAACAGTTTATGTGGGTGGCAGTGCCTTGATTGGCACACGAGAGGAACAAACAAGAGCAGATAAATTGTTTTCTTTTTTTCACGTTCCTTTGTTTTCCAAGTTTTTCAGTGGGGTCTGAAGCAGTTATGGAAGTGCCACAGTTTCAGCTGCTGAGGAACACATGCTCTGTCAGTGTGTAATTTGTTGTCAGCTCCAACAGAAGGCTCTTCCCTGGTGGAATCATTTAGGACCAGTTGCTGCTGCAGGTGTCCGTCTTCGTGTCGACACAGTCGATTTCCCTGAGACACCTGGATACACACTGGGAAGATAAGTCTGCTTGGAAAGTGAAGCACGGATACAGCTAGCTGCTTAAACCTCCTCCTGCTAAGGAGAAATGCTAAGAAAGCCTCTCCAGTTCTTAAAATGATAGTTGTGGCATTTTATTCTCGCTCTTTTTTCAGTCGGTTAAAGCTGAGATGGCCCTTCAGCAGGCTGTGGAGCAGAGAGGAGGGTGGGAAAGCTGTGACATAAGAGGTGGCTGCAGCCACAGCCCCCGGTGGGAGCATTAGCAGAGGTTAAGGACTTCAGGAATATGCTCACAGTGCCCTAATTCTGCCTCTGTCAAGGTCGCCGTTGAAAGGCTCCCTGGCATCATTTAGAGCAAATGGGAGCTAATGAAGAACACTCTGACAACTCCACAGCTGGGAGAGCTGGCCACGGAAAAGCTGCTGGCTGCTCTTTAACCCTGACACCTCTGAACTGCTCAGCCGGCTCTGGAGTGGCTCGATCTTTAAATTTCAATTTAACATTTCGGTTCCTAATGATGGTTTGAACCTAGCAAGCAGGATGTAGTCTAGATTTCCTTTTCTACCTGGTTGTTGTCCCGAGTAAGATTCTCAGTGGGTGATAAATCCATTTAAAGCTTAATGCAGGTTATATTCTTAGAGATGACTTTCCCGTGCTGAGACTTCAGCGTAGCTATAAGCACTTACTTAAGGAGGTTTACAGGTTGATGTGGATAGGGATTCTTGGTTTTCAGTGTGTTTCTGTGGGTGAATTGTTTTATTTCCATTAGATTTGGTCGTTACTTTTGATTTGCATGTATTTGAATTGAAATTGGGGGAAAATGGTGTTTTGAGGTAATTAGATACATAAAGTAGTTTAAGCATGCTGTCTACGGGAGGAGAAGAGAAGTTTATAAATTTTTGGTTTTTTTACATTAGAATTGATTTATTAAAGTAACTTGGTAGATATAAAGTTGAAACAGATGTAATATGAGCCACGTAGAAACTTCCCTTTACTTGCCTTGAGTGTGGCTTAGAAGAAAGGGGAGTGTTTGTGGCTCTGTGGTTTTGCAGTGTGAGTGGGAAGAGGTCAAGGCAGGATGAACAGGGTCCTGAGGAGCCCTGTGCTGGTGATACTCCTGCCCTGCCTGTTGCAGGTCATTCCTCTGGATCCAGGAGCTCCAGGAGAGCTGTCTGAGATCAAGGGCTGTTTTCCTTTCAAATTCCTTCTGAAGTTAGTAAGCTTTTTCCCAGCAAACTGTAATACCTTGCTAGTCTACTTGAAAGTGTTCTTTTGGATGAATCCACACTCCAGATTTTTACTTAATTCCCACGTTTTCACTCTGCTGGCCTCCTGATCACCGCAAATCCTCTTTATCCCGGTGAATTGTGAATATGGAAAACTTCTTTTAAATAATGCTCCGTATGAGCACGAGATAATTATGTTTATCTATTTCGTGCAAACCCAGCTTTCACAGCACATTAAGTCTGGGAAGTCAAGCATTTAGAAAAAGCAGCATTACAGCTGAGCAGCAAATCTAGGGGTTCTTATCACCCTTCAGAAGGCTGCTCCTGCCAGCCCTCCCTCTTCCTTTGCTTCTCCCTGTGATCTTGGTCAGCTGAACTCCAAAGGGCTGGCCTGGAAGGCAATATTTCTTCTACTGTTTCTTCACTTCTCCCATTTCCAGTGCTGGAGAGGGACTTTTTCAGTGGAGGCAGCAGTGACCTCTGCAGTGGGTCATTGTGGAGCAAATGGAAACAGGCTGAGGGAGGGAGGGAGGATGGTTTCCACAGCTTGGAGTCTGCACTTGGGAAGGGTGGGATGAAAACTGGAGACCTGCTTGGCCAGCAGGAGAAAAATTGGCTTCTTTTACTACTTTTACCCTTCACATCAGTGTTTGGTTTGGGGCTTTTTAGGAACTGAGGATTGGGGCTTGCTACCACTTCACTTCCCAAACCCTTTACTTCTGTCTGGCTTTGTGGAAGTTAGTTTTTCTCTCGTGTTGGGTAGGTGTAGAGATTCATCAGGCTTTCAGATAAAACAAAAGATATCTATTTGTGGGTTTGGCTACTGCTGAGGAACAAAATTTGTGTGCTTTTTTTATTAACACATGGATTTAAGATTGCAGCTGCCATCCCATCAATTCTGAGTAAGGCTGCTAGAGTGGATTATTTTATACTCAGTGAAACAGCATAGAATGCAAGTGCTTAACAAGATTGGACCCTGTAGACACATCAGACAGCAGCTTTACAAAGCTGCTGTGCAGACACCAAAGCAAAAATTAACATGTGAAGGCCAGACATGCTTTTGAGACAGATAAAACCAGTATTGATTCACAACCAGGGCTACCTTCAAGTTTTGAGATGAGCACCTGGCACGGGTGGAGCTCTGCCTGAGGAAGAGCAGAGGAGTTTTGCCCTTCTGTTGATAAATATGTAGTGAATCACTTAGGCTCGTTTCTGCTCCAGAAATCAATCCTAAAGCTTTTATTCAGCCCTTTTGGTCACTTCCTACTCCTTAATGAGCGAGACAGCCAGGATTATAACTCTGGATGAGCATCCCCCTGTAACAGTGGTTGGTTCCCACCCGCTCCACGTGGTGGTGATTCAGGAAAGTAAATTTTGCTGTGTGTAATAATAACACAGGGGCAAGAGGATCTGTGCCCCTTAAGGTGAGAGCATGTGGCTACAGATGATGTGCAGAAGGATATCACATGGAGATATTTGTGTTACCTGGGAGGGAGGAATGTGAGGGCACAGCCACTGTGTGGCCATCACAGGTCAAGTATCTCCTGTTGTCAGTGCAGATATAAAATCACTGCTTGAAAAAAAAATAAATGAAGACATCTAGATTTGTGCTGCTGTGACAAAGCAGAACATTGTCCTCTGGGTATAGTTTCTATGCACTGAAGAGATAGAGGCTCAAAACTTTTAAATATTCAAATTTCTTTTTTTTTTTTAAAGGCACTCATTTGCCAAAAATTAACCAGGAAAACATGGAAGGTGGTCACTGCCTTTTCATGTGTCTCCAATGGGGGAGAATCCATCCTGGAGCAAGGAGAGCACTCAAGAGCATCACTGGAGATTTAGGAGCTCTAATGTCCCTTCCCAAGGACTGTGTCACCCAGCCGTGGGAAAAGACTTCCTCTGGACTGGCAGCATTTTTGTACCTCATACTCTTGAAGTCCAGGGTCTGGGGACTGAGAGCTGTTGGTATTTCTGAAACGTGAAACCTTGCCTCGTGTTTTGGTTTGATCTGATGCACTTCTCTTGTCACATACATTTCATTTTTAACAAGTAAAGCAGAGTTTGCATTGTGTTCTTTGTCTGCTGCTGGGTTTACTGGAATCCATAATCTAAATTGTGCATTAAAAATAATGGTAAATGTTGACACAGCACCTCCCTTTTTTAATTTCCTGCCTTTTCCCAGGACCTCAGCATCAAACAGTTCTCTTTTCAACCCCTGCCACAGCAGCCTTGACCCGAAGACCATTCCAAATGATGTTCCCTCTGTTCTGCCAAGTCAATATTTTCTGTCTGCTGTTCTGTACATACCTCACATTATTAAGTCCCTTTCCTTTATTACATCTCCCTGTGGCCTGTCTCCTGCGATAGGACAAATATTTGCCTCCCTGGAAATGCAGTGAGACTCAAACACAAGAAGCACCTCCTAAATGATTTTTTTTCTTTGTGCCTAATTAAGGTGGCTGTTTTTAGGTGTTTTTTTAAAGCAGCCTAATTAGCCCTACCATCCTGCACAGCATCAGTCTGTCTCTGTTTGATGGTGTGGCTCATTCCTGTGCTGTTGTAAAGGTGTCCTGATTGTCAGGGTGTTCCTTCTGGGTCTGCTCAGTGATGAGCATTTCTTGGTCATGTCTGAGTATTTGAGATGTATGGCAGCTCTGGAGAGAGCACTTTGTCTCAGTTTTGTGGTGTTTCTGGGCTGTATTCATGTCTTAAAGATGCTCCTTTTGAGCATCAGCCCCATTCTAGGTGGTCTTTTATTTACTGGAAACAGGAGTCACCAGGAGAACAGTGAAGATGTGGCTGGGCAGTCATAATGCAGTGAAATTATTCTTCCTATGTCCCTGCTCTGCAGTCTCACCTCTGCTTCCCAACATAAAATAGTTATTTTCCTTCTAATTATTTTATCTCTTTATGATTTTAATGCTACTGAAATCACATTTCTAAGGTGAGAGGAGACTTAAGTGGGTTCTGTCATTTTAAGTGGCTTGTTACCAGGGGGCTGAGAACAAATTTCATCTTCTCAAGATGCTGTTAGCAAGTGATGGGATCAGACACATCTTTTATGATGTGACCTCCCTCATCATCTCAGAGATCATTCACAACTAACCATTGTGTGTCTTGGGCACGTGAGAGATTTCTGTGCTACTCTCCCAAAATACAGGTGTCCTCTTGGAAATGTGTTACATGTTTGCCTTGATCACAAAGTCTGCTTCTTTTAATTAAGGAAGTCAGAGATGGTCGTTGCCTTTCTCTGCCTTTCTTTAATTATTTTCTGTGTGTCTGTATGTAAGAAATGATGAAAGGCCATTGTAATATGAAGTGATGGACTTGTTATTTTAGTCTTGATTTGTCACCTGTAACAAAGGGCCCTTTGTTGGGAACTGCAGGAGCTCAGGGTTTTGAGTAAAACCAAAGCCTCTCTGTGATGCTGAGATACCTACTGGCCTTAAACTTTAGACATCAATTAAATCACTGTCCTAATTTGGGAAGGATGTGGAAAACTGTTCTATGGATGATGATGTCAGTTTAGTTTTCTACAATAGTTAGTCTGTAAATAATGTAAATTCATAGGGTGTGTTTTGTTCCAGGAAATGCAGGAGACATTTATGCCTTTTTAAGAATTTGGAACATCAAATCTCTGTGAACCAACTTCATGGGATACAGTGTGTAGGATTTCAGTAAACTTCCTTCACTGACTGCTGAACTATATTTGGAGGAAGATTACTGACTTCAGCCACTGTATTTGTTTGGGTTTTTTTTTATTCTTTGCCCAACCAAAGAACTGAGATTTTTTTCAGTTTATTTTGCCTAAAGCAGGAAATCTACTAAATGATTCTGTTTGCAAATAGAAGCTTGAATAACAATATAAGCATTTAGAAGTACTTTAAAACTTTTACTACTTTTGCAGCTTAGGATAAAATGGAAAAAATAAAATCTAGTCTTTTTGTAATGGGAATTTTAATTATCTCTGTTTTTGGGGCAGTACTGAGGTGGAGATTTTCTTGCTGGGTCATCCATGAGAGTGGGGGGGGATTGTTTTGAGCAAATATTTCCTCCCTTTCAGTATTGCTCTACAAATCCATCTGAGAATTCTTTTAAGTGGACTGTCCTAGAGTGAAGTATTTGCACTACTCTGAATACCCTTCAGGAGGGACACTTCCACATTAATATCTAAATACCTCTCTTTTTTAATGTTGGCACTCTAATGACAGAACAAGTCAGGAAAAAACTTAATTTATGAACTTTGCAACAGACTTTGGCACAACATTTAAAGTTAAAGCTGCGATATTTGAGGAGGAGGAGTAAATATTGAGTGGCACCTTCTTGCAGAGTAGATTTGCTGTTGAAGGTGTGTGTTGGGCAGTGAGTTGCTTGGCTCCCTGATTTCAGTGCACAGATAAGGGTATTGAAGTTGAAAACGAACTTATGGCTATCCTTTAAAACTTGGTGTGTGTAAAATAGGTTCAAAAGGAATTATTAATGTCTGCATGGAGTGGGAGGACTGATCTTTTTTCCTTTTATTTATTTTTTTTTTTTAAAAACATAATTCCTATTACCCCTTTTGGAAACCTCAGTATAACTTGGAGAGGTCAAGCTCAAAACTGCAGCTGCAGAAAACTTCCAGTGCAGAAAAACAAAGTATTTCCTATGGGCAGGCACTAAAACTCTGCTGCTGGTGTTGGCTGGAGCTGCCAGCTGCTCAGAGTGGAGGAGGCTGCAGTCACTAAATAAATGCTTTATGTTATTCGATGTGTGGAGCATCAGCTGAGAGATGTTTGTACCTGACTGAAGTTGTTATATTCCATGTGTAGTTTGGGAGTTTTCAGCACTTGGGCTGTGTTTTTGATGGTGTTTCTCAGCCCACGTTGGTTTCTTGGTGAGTTTGGTTCAATTAAGTTTGTTTGCTTTGAAGCACTTGGGGTTGCAAGTGTGAGAAACAGGAGTCTCCAGATAAAATAATTTTTCCAAATTAGAATTTGTTATGTAGTAGAAGCAAAGCAGTGCTGGGTGGACAGACGGAATCTGGTTCCTAAATCTGCCACACTGATCTAGTGCATGAGTCTGATATTTATTTCAAACATCTCATACATATTCATTATATCACATGCATATACATTTTACATCACTATTCCAGGTATTTGACATATGTTTATTCTCACAGCTGAGACTAATTTGTTATCTCTACGTCAAGTTATAAATTCATATGTTCTTTGATAAGAGGTGCCACCAAGCTTTTTGACATGACCCAGTTTGGACATAATTCCTGGCTAGGAGGGCAGGGAAGGGTTGGTCTGTTTTGTGTCTTTATTGGGGGTGCAATTAAGTTTTACAAGCTGTTTGTTTTCTTCTTCCCTGGGGTGACATTAACCCGTTTGACACGAATTATCACCTGTGTTTATCACACAAGTGGGAACCTCGTGGCAGGATCCTGCAGCTGATCTGTGTAATCAAAGCTAGAGAGGATTTCTCTGCTTGTGCTGACACAGAGCTGGGGTCCCACAATGGCTGAGAAAGGGAAAAATGAGTTTTCATTGCCTGTTAGCCCTTAAGATTTCCTTTAGATGATTTTTTTTTTTCCCAGTGGCAGACAGGACACCCAGGACAAAACAGCTCCACTCAGGAGGTGCTGGAGAGGGGGGAGAGGCAGAGTGTGCTCCTGTGGCAGTGGGTCAGTGCAGAGAGAAAAGAACTGCAGGGAGCTCTGCTGTGCCTTTGTGTTCCAGGAATGAGAGTCTGGCAGAGGGCAGGGGGATGTGGAGAAACATTAATGAGTAAAATGTCACCTGTGAAAGTCATCATTGTCTTCCTCCACTCCGTACCAAAGAGCTCACAGGAGTGTTGGGTGGATAGCAACTCTCCTGGTAAGTGGAGGAGGGAATAGAGGGTTTGTCCCAGACTTTTAGTTACACACAGGACACAAAAAAGTTGTTTTATTACCACCAAGTAGAGAAGAACTTGCTTTTTTTACCCTCCTTGTTCTTTCTCAAGTGAGATTGGACTTGTATGCTATTTTTCATACCTTTTGCATTTGACTTATGGTTCTCTCTTTCCTGGACCTGTTCTTGCAGGAACAATTAGTTACAAATTGCTTGAATTAGATATTCTGTGAGTTTAAAACTCAGAAGATGAGGTGCATTTCTCTGACATGGCCATCCAATCTACAGTCACCACCACTCTCACTGTTTTTCCCTTGCTGGTGTGGGGCTTTAGCTGCAGATTTAAACCCCAGCAGCAGCCCTTTTCCATCTTGAGCCACTGTGGAGGCTGTTCTTGGTCAGCTCCTCAGTGCTGAATTTTAATGAACTCGAGCAGCAGGACTTTTTACTCTACTTCACTTTTACTTTAGTGCTCTCACACTAAAACATATATTGTTCACCTTCTTTAGCTCTCTGGCTCTTTCCTGATACTTAGATAAAAGCAAAACCCCGTCCTGGGTCATCACACGCTCCAAGAAGATGAAAAAACAAAGCTCAGGTGACAGATGTTACTCCTGACAGTTAATGCTCCTCTAAAAACACAACACTGAGAGCTGGGTGAGAGCCCACAACTGCTGATTGTCCTCTTTGCATTCAGTGTGTGCGAGGTAATTAATGCTCTGCTCTGATTTACACTGATGTTACTGAGCTGAAAAACATGCCCTTAATCAGATTTGAAGTCTGGCAAGCTGAAAACTTTTCTTCTCACAGATTGCAGCTGCAATGTTTAATCAAATCAGGAATCTCTCCTGCCCGTGCTGCTCTTACTGCCCTGTCCTTTCAGGTTTCCAAGGACCTGAGGGGGCCCCTTTCATCTCCTAATTGAGGTAAAGGGGGATACTTTTTCTGCTGAATTTTGGTTTTACTTGCTTGAAAGCTCTTCCTTCAGGCAAAAGTCTGAGCAACAATCCACTAGTGCCAATTGGCAGGGCTTTTCCTCCCCCCTCACTTGGGAGGAATCACAGAAAAAAAGGAAATTAGCAACTTCTGTAAAACTCTGGAAGTGGATGATAACTTTTCCATTTTCATTAAAGCTCAGTATGCATGTAGGAATTTCAGAAAAGTTGGTGTTTCCTCTCTGAGTTAGAGTAGGAAACACAGGATAAAACAGAGATTGAGTTAAACTAGGCTTTAAAATGTTAGTGGGGTGCAGTTCTGGCTCTGCTTTAAGTTCCTTTGCCAATCTCCCCTTTAACCTTTGGGATTTTCACAAAATGCACTTAATGGGTTCTTCTGGTTTCACTGTTTTCCTATAAAATCCTTGATGTTCAGCGAAAGGATGTACTGTGAAATTTCTACATGTTTATATTAAATACACTTTGTCTCTAAGTTTGTGACCCATGGCCATCAACAATTTGGGAAGAACTTCTCCAAAAACTCCTCCTGCACCGTTCAGGCAGATGGATCATCAAGTCTGAGCCTTGCAGTGTGTTGTCAGTCCGGGAAGAGCCAAGGACAGGGAATTCTGGAGCTGGCAGACATCCCATGGATGGATTGTGTTGTGCCCCCACATGTACATCCCCTCTCTGCTGCTGTGTCTCAGGGTGTCAGCAGAGAAACGAAGCAATTTTAGCTATTCCCAGGAGATAACTCTGGTTTTGCTCTTAGCAGGCAAAATGCTTTGTTTTTCCTAAAAACCCTGGAGTGCTGCAGAGTTCAATTTGCAGAAACTAGTTTTCCAAATAAAAATTCGTTGAAATCCACGGATTTTGTACAGGTTGGGCAAGTCATAATGCACAAATAAAACAACAGCTCTGAGTTGAAAGAGGCTGAATGGCAGGGCCAGGGAGCAGGTTTTCTACAAAATTGTTTGGGGCTGGTCTTTGTTGAATGGAACAATTTAGCAGCACAGGTCACATTCATATTGCAAGTGCCTTGCACATATTCCAGGTAATTCCCTGACAGCCCCCTTTTTATTGCTTCGGAAAAATGTGGAGAAATCCTTCCAGTGATGGGGGAATGGGGTTGCAGAGTGATTTGTTTAAAGCTGTAAGAACAGATTTACAAGTGCATGAAAATTCACTGAGCTTTGCTTAGATTTCCAGAAACCAGGTCCAGTCCAAAGGGATGTTGGGCATCCTGTCTTGAATTTTGTTGCAAGTGCTGTTGTTGAGGTCAATGACTTTTGCATCAGGTCCAAATGATTGTGTGATATAATACATTGAATTTTCATTGGTTTGGTTTTTTTAAATGTATTTCTGGGCATGCACAGGTGATTTGTGCCTGTCTAGAAAGGAATTTTTATATGTAATGTATTCTTGGAAGTGATCTCAGGTAAGGTTTGTATTAGGAAACAGCTTGGCTTTGCAGTGTTGGGTTTTGAAAGCTCTCTGTGCATTTTCCAGCAATTTTAAGTGCCTCGAAAACCTATCAATCCTCTTTATAAAGGCAAGGAAGACAGAAATGTTGTGTATGCCAAGTCTGAAGGGGTAATCAAAAAATGTAGCTCTGAAATGTCACTTTTCTGGGTTTGTGCTGTAACAGTGATTTGTAAATGTAAAGGAGTGCCCCTGTGTAATTTATAACCTTTTACTCTCTAATTAAAAGTAAAACCATTAGTGCCAGGTGTATAATGGGAATGCTCTGCTGTTCTTTGTTGCAGTGGCACCATAGGGGGGACCACCCTGTTATTTTATGCTCAAAAAGAATGAATATATTGAAAATAAAAACAGTGGAGTGTTTTGCAAGTAGAGAATTTCTGAAATTTCAGTATTTGTTTAATTCTGGCTAGACCATGAAGTTCTCTGCAGCAGCAGAGAAGGCCCTTGGGTTTTACAAGAAAGGGCATTTTGCCAAGGATGCTTCTTTTAGTCCCCCTCTGAATTCTTCCTGTCAGTGAGATACAGGAGCTTTATTTCTAGTTTTTGGGAATGTCTCCCTTTGTTGGTCTTTCACAGCTGAAGTTCTGGCCAGTCCTTAATTTTTTTATTTTTTTTCCTCTGATAAACCTTAACCAAACCTGCCTCTTCATGTTTTACACATTAATTTTGAGACAGCTTCATTGAAGAAGTGAACTTAACCCTGAGATAACGGTCTGCTATGTTGGATGTCTTTCCATTCCCTGTATATGGTATAATTTCCTGTAAAATGAGCACAGGACAACAGTGGGAGATGACTCCCCTTGTGATGTGCATGTTGTTTTTAATGATTTAGTAGCCAGGGATGTGCTTTTCTATTTTCTGGTTTCAGCTTAAGCAAATGAAAAGTGTATAAACACAATTAAGAAACTTAAAAAGGGGGCAGGTCACTGACTGTGGCTGGGGTGGAAGAGCAGAAAGGTTGGGTCTGTGTGGAGATATTTGTCAGTAATTTGCACTGATCAGGCCTTGGACAGTCATTGTAACTTGGCTGTTTGCTGATCCCTAAATGTGAGCAAAAAAGCCAAGGATTTTTTAAAATATATGATAGTGGGATTTTTCAAACTCCTGACAATAACAATATCTTAGCAATAACAGCATCTCCTACAATAACTCTGATCCCTTCTTGTAACAGTGGTGTCATAACCAAACTGGAGATTTCCACTCCTGTGCTGCAGACTCTTATATTTGTATTCATTTACCTTTACTGCTTGTTCAGTATCTTTGGATCCTCTTCCTGGTCTCAGCATAGAACTTTTTCTCAGTGTCATTTTATGATCTGTAAGTGTCCTGCCCCATTCACTTCTCTTCCTTCACACTGGTCTCTCTGCCTCCCTCCCCAAGCATCCTCCCTACCCTAGTTCCCCTTTCCAAGCTCGTTTCTTCTGTGCTTTTTTCACTTATGCATTCCATTGATTAAATAATCCAGAACGAAAATAAAAGTCAGTAATGTTTAACTTTTGTGTCTTATAATGCACAAAAATCCATCAAAGGGAATGCAACATCTGTGCAGTTCTTCGTTAGCAGCCATTTGCTGCTCTCTTAATGTGGGAACAAAGGGGCAGCCAAGAAATTTGGAAGGTAATGTATTTAAAACTGAATTAAAAAAGAGCACACGTTTTGCTTGTGCCATTCTGTTTTGAGGCAATTCAGGAAAATAACTTTTCAGGCTTGGCAGAAGATTAGACATTTGCTCGAAAATCCACGGTTAAATTATGTAGGATGAAGTTCTAGAGGAGATACAAAGCTGCCTGCATTAAGACATCAGCCAACCACTCATTGCCCCAGGTCAGGCACTGCCTTTCCTCCCCAGGAGCCTTGTTATTCCATATAATGATCCTTTTGCTGGTTGCTCCCACCTTCCTCCTCAGCCAGATCCTGTCGGAGCCCGAGCGCCGGACAAGCTGCTGTTTCAATCCAATCTGTTCCTCTTGCTTTGCTTTACCTAAGTACCCCAATTAATTGCTCGTGAAGTTGCTCAGGCTTTCCATTAAGAGGCAACGGGAGTGATTTCCAACCCTTGGGAATGATGTCTCAGGGATGGACTGCGGGGTTGGCTCTGAAGAGGCCGTGTGGTGACACCGCTGGAATAGCAAAGAGCTCAGTGCAGCCATTGCTATTCAAGGAGCCTCACCCAAAGGGAATTTAAACAAAATAATTGTGGGGGTTTATCCTTTTCTCCCCCTCTTCCCTGAGCACTTTGCCTGCGTGGTGGTTTTGAGGGAGATGTGCCCTGCACAGGCTCCCTCCCCGTCTCCATGCACTTGGGCTGATTGTTCCAGCAGAGAAGGGAAGGGAGGCTGTTGCTGTGAAATGCTGGGAAAAGGAGGAAGCTTGCTGGATCAGAGCCCTCATAAATCCCACATGAAACCAGCAGGAAGGAATTTAGGTTGGGAGTAAATGACACAAAGCCCTGTGTTGGTTTTACACGTGCGAGGGGAGACCTAAACAATCCATCTCTCTGTGCTGACAATTGAATATTTCTTCCCTTTGCTTTACTGTGGTATTCCTGTTTCTATGGCAACCAGGGGTTTTTTGGAGGCTGGCAAACTATCCCACAGCAAATCCAAGGAAATGGGTGTTGGCCAAGGCTTTTAGTTTTGCCAGGGATGCCTCAGCCATCATCTCCAGAGGAGGATCTGGCCCCAGGGCTGTGGGATGCTCCTTACCAGGGATGCTCTGCCACTGCATCCCATGGGTCAGTGCAGCCTGTGGTTGCTGTGTTGTCTGTTTTGAGGCTGAAAACTGAAATGATGTTACCAGGACTCCAGTTTTAGGGTGTAAGATAAACATACAGAAGGGCTCAGAGCCTTCCAGCCTTCCCAGACCAACTTGTCCCATGGCTTGACTCTGCTTTTAATGAGAGATTTGTAAAGTCCTCCACACTTAATTGGGAAAGTGCTTCCAGATGTTTTCAAAGCTTTCAGCATTGTGCCAGGCCACAGTTTGTTGTAAGTGTCTGATATTTCATTAGGAATTTCTAATTCACTGTTGGGGAATGACCAAATTTACAAAATCTTCAAAAAGGGTCGTCTCCAAAATCAACAGGTTTCAGAAACAGGATGTAGATGGGACAGTGACAAAAGCCTCACTGGAGTCGAGTTATGTGTGTCTCCTGTTATTCCTTTATCCAGCAGTCTGTTCACGGCTCATGGATGCTCTACCACTGCATCCCTCGGGTCAGTACAGCCTGTGGTGGGTGTGTTGTCTGGTTTTAGGCTGAAAATTGAAATGATGTTATCAGTTTTACAGCATAAAGTAAACATACAGGAGGGCTCAGAAAGCCACGACTTGTCTTTCATTCATAAAACCTTGTGGTGATGTGGTATTTTAAGAGGCTGTTGTTTCTCTTTCACATTAAATGTGATCACTGTGGTTGCAAGCACAGTTACCTGTCACCTTTTGGCCTCCAGATTGTTTCATTGATCCCCATTGTTTCTGAGAAGCTGCAGTTATACCCAGCACACATTATCTTTGGCTGCTAAGGAGGGTAAAAAGTTGCCTTAATAATTCAGAGCCAGGAACCGCCACTGGATAAACAGTCTGGGCAAGTAAAGTCAGAACTGTGCCATTCTCTTTTTATATGTTCTCTGTTAAGGAAGGAAAAGAAGTGCAAGGTTCTCTTAACTCTTTTTCTGTAGGCAGCCAGTGAGACATCTCTCTGATGGTTGTGGGAGAGGGAAAGCTTTCCATGGGCATGACTTTGTCAGCTCCTGGATGGGTCCCAGCAGCTCTGGGCTGACACTGGGTGCTCTCAGGTTAAATTGATGTTCTCAGCATTCACAGTCACGTCCTGACAGTTGCTTTTGCCATGATGCTGGACAAAAAGGAATGTGTTTTTTTCCAACTGTAAAATCAGGCCTGTGAACTTGTATCCCAAAAGGACTTTAGGGTTTCTTTATCCCTGTGTTTAGAAGGGCTTCCACATTGCTGCAGCTCACTATTTGCATATCAGTAAGGAATTATATTACATTTATCCTAGGGTTATAGCATTCTACTCTCCACATAATTTCCCTACTGCTGGATGTGCTGCTGAATGAGGGGAACTGGGTGAAAAAGGGTTCTTTTACTTAGTGTGTCTCTGTTTTATTGGCAGCAAGAAACGAGGTGTTTAACAGTCACTAAAGAAGAAGTTGCTTTGGCACGGGACAATATACTCTGTTCTCTTACTGAGGGGAAAAAAGGCAGGATTAGAACAACTAGAGATTGAAAATGGTTTGTTTTCCTCCCAGCACAACATTCAGCAGCATGAAGGTGTGAGCTGTAAAGCATGAACATGTTTGTAGTATTGAGGAAAAGCTGATTATTGAGGCAGCACGGACTTGCCTCTTCCCATGTGCTGCCCTGTGGAATGTGTTTTTGGAAGAGACAGGTGAAATTAAGAAATATTGATTTTTCAGCAAAGTGCTTGAATTGTTAATGTTAATAAAATCTCTGCAGGCTTAGTCTGGAAGTGTCACTGGATATCAGGCTGTTGTGGCAGGATTGAAAATGCTCTGAACAACCCTAATTGGTGAATTTGGATTTATCTATTTCTGCTCCTAGGTAGGTTCTGGAGGCAGAGGCCAAGATTTGTAGGAAACAAAAGAAAGAAATGGAAGCTTTAAGGTGTTTGGGAGCAGCTTAAATGTCAGTGCTCTGTGCTCATGTCTCTTGGAAAGAAGCAGCCAAATCTTAGAGTCTCAAACTACCCAAATATAAATGTGCTTTAAAAGCAAATCTAATTGGGGTGTTTATTGAGCCTCTTGTGGAAAACTTTCATCTCTTGGCACAGCTGTAATTTTGAATAGTTTGTGTGTTCTGTGGGTCATCCTCAGGGATGACATCCCCAAGCTGTTCTGTTCTGTGGTGTCCATGAAAATTCCAGATTTATTTCTGCTGGACCTGGGGGCTGCTCTGGGGGGAGTGGCAGGGTGGGGTCCACAGCTCTGGGAGCTGGGCTCTGTCAGGCAGAGGTGATTTGATGATGATCCTTCTGGATCTTCTCACTCTGAGACAAGGATGAGAGTGAGGGCTGGACGTGGTCTGAACCAAGCTTTCAGCTAAGTCTGGGTGCTGGGCGAGTGAGGCCTGTGATTTTTCTCTCCTGAGTAGAGAAGAGATCGATGCAGGTTCTGTGCTGGCCACTTACACTCCCCTTGAAGTAAAAAACATCAAGAAATGTTCTTTTCTCCCTGTACCCTGCAGAGATTAGGGTCCAAAAATTAACCCTATCTAAGCACTTGGAGCTGCAGGAGGATCCAGTGCTTGGTTTCGCTGACAAAACCTTGAACTAATGTAATTATGGAATTGTCGAGGCTGGAAAAAAGACCTCGGAGGTCATCGAGGCCAACCATTAGCTCAGCATGCCCAGCCCATGACTTATCTCATTTAGGATCTGCATGGGGACGTACTAGGGATGTTACTGACACTTACAAAGCATTTTGAAGTGATTGGAAAACTAAAGCTGGAAGTTCAGCCTGGCAATTACCTGTCCCTCTGACAGAGAGAAGTCCAGTGCTGGAGATCCAGGAGCCTTCCAGCCTTCCCAGCCCAACTCGTCCCATGGCTTGACTCTGCTTTTAAATGAGAGGTCTGTAAACATCTCTTCTCTGCTGTGTTGCTCCACACTTAGTTGGGAAAGTTGTTCCAGGTGATTCCAAAGCTTTCAGTGTTGTGCCAGGCCACAGTTTGTTATGTGTCTGATATTTCATTAGAAATTTCTCATTAATTGTTGGGGAATGACTATTTACAAAATCTTCAAAAAAAAGATGCATCTCCAAACTTGAACAAGTTTCAGAAACAAGATTTAAAGTCTTATCAAAAACTTCACTGGAATCTAGATGTCTCACTTCTGTTATTCTTTTATCCAACAGTCTGTTCATGACTATAGAGAGATATTAGATTGATCCTTGACAATTTTGTTGGCTGCTACTCATTTCCTTCTCATCCAAATAGGTAGAAGTGCTTTGTCTACAAATATGTTCTATTGCTCTTAGGAGGAATTTTAAATTAAGCCAAACTGGTCTATAATTAGCCTCTTTTTTTTTTTTTTTTGACAGGTATGTTCAATTATTTTCCCCTGTTTTATGGGCTATCCTAACAGTGCTTTCTTACTGGCTTCTGTGGTATTACCTCTTTACTGCACCAGGATTTTCTAGACAGCTTTTATAGCTTTTTTTTTTTTAGTTATTTCTCTGCCTCTGGCCTGACCTTCATCCTGCCCCTGCTTCGTTTTTGAGCTCACTAAAGGAATATGGTCCAGTTTCACCTTCTTTAGGTGGCACATGAAGCCAATGAAAAATTTGTGATTCAATTCTTTCGGTCTCTCACTGCTGTCCATTCTCTGTGCCATCAAAGTTTGCTTTCAAGAACTGCAAGAATTCCTCGTCTTTCCATGGCTGTTAAAGTTGCCCAGAATGTGGAATATTTTTTGCTAAGCATCTGGATGAGGGTTGATGGATCATTAAGCAGTGAGTGTTGGGGGAACTTTGCTCCTGCAGGTGAAATCCTGTGGCCACTTGCCCTCCAAAGGACAAATCTCCAAAAGCACTGGGATGTGGAGCTGGTTCTGATGGTGTGGTGTGTCCACCTGTGAGTTAAAATAGGAAGGTAATTTAGCTCTGAGGAGCTGTAGGCGAGGTTGGAATGACTGATGGGCTTTGCTCACTATTATCCAGAGTCAGATTTCCAAAATGGAACAAAGGGGACCAACAAGATACAAATGAGAGGTAATGCCTTGCAAATAGTGGGGGATTGGAAACATCTCTCCTGCTTCAGCACTAGCACAGGTTTCATGAATAAACATTTCTCTCTTACTGATTGCAGCTTAATTTTCTTGGGTCCCTTCCAGAATGAGCTTGTGCCTTCTGATTCTGGCTCTCTCCACCTCATCCTCACAGGAGAGGGAGCACCTAATTAAATTTCGTGTTCCAGCCTAGGAACAACCCCTGCTTTTGGCTGGCACTTCACAGAACCACAGCGAGAAGGTGAGGGGGAGATGAGAGGAAACAGGGATTCAGGCAGACCTTACAACTTCACAAGGAGGAGGGAAGAAATGGGAACGCTGCATCCTCCTCTAATTATTGCAGCAGTGCTTAATCTCTCCCTTTTCTGGGGGGCATACAGCAGGCTCTGGAGTGCTTGGGGCTTTGATTTCGGGTTAAAGATGAGCATCCTTATTCTCAGGAGTGCAGAGTTCTCCCTGCCTTCTCAAGGCATAGAGGGGATGGATGCAGGAAATGTGGAGTTAAAGGTAGAACACTTCACATGCTCCAGGAGGAGATGGTGGGCATACAGCTCTGCTTTCACCTTTTCCTTCAAATAATGTTCCTGGTGTGCTCTTTGATCCCCTGGCAGCTGGGAAGTGCAGCCATTGCTGCCTGTTAAAAGTGACTTGTTGGTGGAATTACAGGAACTTCCTTTCAGTTCTTGGCTGAGAAATAACGAACAGCGAGTTCAGGGAAAACCTGAGTTAATAAGAGACCTTAAGCAATGTGGGTTTTTAAAGCTGTGTTATGTACCTTTAATCTTTCTGAAGATTATAGGGTGACAGGATTTTCTAGAAATGGGCAGGCTTGTTAAAACAGTGTGTGGAGATCAGCTGTGAAATGACTACTTTTATCATAACCCCTCAAAGAGATCTCTCTTCGTGCAGTTGGGAGATAAGCGTAGGTTGTACCTGGGAAGTTATAATAAATGCTAATTGTGTTTGAGAACTGCTTCTAAAACTGCTGCTTTTCCTATTTCACGGGAGGGAAGAAGGGGAAGAGGGTAGGATGGTGACTCCTTTGAATGGTGACTGAGCTAATTGACAAATCATGTTATTAGACTCTGTGTGTAAAAATATTTTTCTGGTGCTTTGTAACAGATTCCTCTGGTTTACAGAAATGTGCTTTGTTTGGGAGCAGCTATGGTTACAGGAGGACTTGCTTCACCCACCCACGGGCTTGAAAACACAAATATATTAATAGTTCTTAATTTCTAGCTGCTTTCATAATATCTGCTGAGGCAGATGTTTTCTTTGCTTGCAGCAGATACCAAAAAACAAGTGTGTATCCTGGTGCCACCCACCATGCACAGATTTTCCTGGGTCTGTGGTGAGTGGCACTGCTCTGGCAGTGGGTTTGGATATTTCCTGACATCTGACAGCACAGATTTCCGGATTTCTCATGGTGGAATCTCATAATTTTCTTTTTAATCTGGGTCTTGGGAAACAAATGTGACTGCTCTGGCTGCTCAGTGGGGGTTTGGTGCCTGTGTAGGTTCATCCTCTCTGCAGGTGTGATGGATGGGATATGTAAGATATTCAGGCAGCCTTTAGAAAAGGCACTATAAAGAATAAAAGGTTGGGTCACCTTGTGGCATAGGAGATCAGGGATTAAAAAAAGGGTTGTCCACTAGTTCTGCTGTAGGGTTTAGAGGACGGTAACCTGGCAGCCTGACCTAACTGAGCTGCTTTGTCTCAGCCTGATGTCTTGAACTCGACTTGCCTTGAACAATCCTTTGCTTTCCAGATAAATGTTTGCACATCCTCGTTCCCCAGAAGCAAGGCAGGTTTGTCCTCCTCAACATTTAACCCATTGCATCTTTGTGATCCTTGGCTTGTTTTCTTGGAGACACAGTATTTTTTTGCCGTCTTTTGCTTCCTTTACCTTGTAATTAATTCTGATGATGAGATACCCAGTTCTACAACAGCGTATTCAAAATGTAGATCAGCATTAAGCTATTGGGAAACTGGTCCCCCTTCTCTCTGTTTTTCCCAGTTTGGATGGATGTGACTGTCAGGAACTCTGTGCAAACTCTTCCCTTTGGGTTGTGTGGCTGTCCCACGAGCAGGTTTTGCTCCTGTCTGTGCTCTCCCATCCTGGGCAGAGGGAAGGGAACCGAAGCCTACTTTTGATGAAAGGAGCAGTGTCTACAACAGCTAAATGTTCCCTGGGCGCCTCTACAACTGTCAGGGAGAAAACAGTGTGTTTTCTCATGAAAATTCCACTTCAAGCATGTGCAGCATAAGCAGTGCTCCTGCTCCTGTCCCTCCCTTGTGCCACTGTGCCACCTGAGGAGCTTAATGAGCTCAAGTAAGCGGGAGGCTGTTGGTATCCCCACGGGTGGAGCGAGCTCTGCTGCCAGCATTGCCTATTTAATTTTCTATTTGATGTTTTGTAGGCACATACACTGGGATCAGTATTTTTTTTAACAGTGCGAGTTGTCCATAACACCTTTATTAAACACTGTGTAAGTGCTGTGATCCCTCTGTGGGTCTCGGTGTTTCCAGGAGCAGTGCTGCCTGCAGAAGGTGAGAGCTGGTGCCTGCCTTTGACCTACTTGTGGAACTCCTGTTTAGAAATCCATCCCATAGTACTCATCCCCCTGGAGCAGACTGCGAGTAGAACGTCACTACACATAAAACAGCTCCCAGGGAAGGGAGGAAATAGGGACTAGCTGATGTTAATGCATGATGCAAAGTGCCATGTGCCACAGAAATTAAAGTGTTCCGTGGGGGGGGATGGATTCTGAGCTTCCAGGCACAGCTGCAGCACCTGCTACTGGGCTTGGGGGAGCTGGGTTAATGTTTTAAGGAATAATACGTGCCAACCTAGGCTGGAAACTAAAATGAAAAACTGAGGTCACAGGCTCCTGCTAGTTTAGGAAAGCTTGAATTATGTTTTGTGGGAATGAAGCGGGAATTTCTCAACCTGACAACGCCACTGACTGAAAACCTGCAAGGGGGAAAAGTTGAAAGTGTTTGTCACTTTGGGAGGGGTGAGGTGTTCAGACTGTAGGCTGTCTTCAAATTGTACCTTCTGAACTTGTGTCAGACAACAGAGAGAGAGAGAGAAGCCAAAATCCTGCACCAATAAATGTGACTTTTTTGTTAGTTTGTGTGCAGGAATGTTGTTTGGGGTCCTTCTTCAGGCATTACACCTGCTGAACGTCAGCAGTGCCATCAGTTAATTGTTACAGTGCTATCACAAGCTTTTATACTTTAAAAGCCATGAAAATACTATTAAGCAGTGTCCCTTGTAACTTGCAAGTCCTTTGATACAGAAAGATTAACCCTTCGTGATCGTTTTGGTGTTTCTATTTTCTATACCGACCTCTCTATGAAAAAGAAAAACAAACAAACAAAAACAGGAGAAAATTGCGGTTGAAACAGCCACATTTAAATGTGTTTTCCAGTGCAAACAGCCAAAAGAAAAAAGAGGTGGTTTGCAATAAACACTTTTTATTGATGCACTGGCTTAGAGTTTGTTTGAGCTTTTTCATGTGAATACAGTAGAAATCCTGAGCAGCCATGACTCTCCAAATGGAACCTACTCATTACTTACAGGAATGTAGAAATATAGCAGGTAATTTCTCTCAGTTCTTGAGAGAGATGTAAAGTGGCTTGCAGGGATCGAGAGAGAGGGAAGTCCAGTTTTCCTGTTTTTCTCTCCTCCCTGATCACGTGAAGAAAATAACAGGGCAAAATTCTTCAGCTGTAATTGTAGGTGATGAGTCTGCTCTGCTATAGAGGGACCAGTGGCATCTCTGGGGACCACAAACATGGTGCTCTGAAGCTTAGAACCCCTCCAAGAGGAAAAGCAAATCCAACCCCTCTGCATGCTTGTGGTTTGGATGCAAGATGTAGAAATAATTTGCAATTCCACACTTCCAAATCCCATACGTTTCAAATCTCAGGACAACAAGAACTATGCCTGTGTTTTGTGTTTATGCACTCTCCCCTGTGTTTGCTGTGCCCACTCCCAGGCAGGACAGGCAGGGAGCCCTGCATTGCTCTGTGGTGCCTTTTCAGCTTTTAGAGGACTTAAAGCAGCTCCACAGACATTTTTAGCTGGTCAAATCAGTCATCTGTGACCTACTTCTGCTCAGGTAAGAGCAGGTTCTTATATACCCAGTTAATAACCTGTGATCTGCACTCAGGTTTCCAGTGCAGCAGCTGCTGAAGGAGGGCTGACAGTAATAACATGAAGCATTTTTAGCCTGAGATTGCTAAACTGCACTTCCATGGCAAGTTATCTGTTCTCTGCCCCTTTTCCCTGATCATTTTTGAAGCAAATCACCAACTTCAGCCAGATTCCAAATAGGACTTAGTCGGGTAAAATTTAGCAGGGGTGTGAGGGGTAAGTGGGTAGGGAGTAGCACCAGAGTTTGGTAGTGGGTCCCAAATTAGTGGGTGCTCAGCTGTGTTTGGTTCTGCTCTGTCTGGCTCAGGTCACTGAGCTGCTGTTGGAGGAGGAGGTAGGGAGGTGCTGCGCTGAAGTTGTGGGAATGTGAAGAGATTAAAAACCCAAAACTTCAGAAAGTTTATTTCTGCTGAATGTCACACCGTGGTTTGAGAGCTTGGTCGTTGCTGGTTTTGGCAGCTTTAAATGATGCCATTCAATCCTGTTAATTAACTTTGCCTCACAAAACTGTATTATTTTATTATTTCTAACAGCCCTTTTACTGGGACCCTTTTTTGGAAGCAATTCTCTGATTCACCAGCCATGGATGTGTGTTTTTGCTTTTCTATTGCTGTCCATGTACCATGCTAAAGACTGGGGTGGTATTTGGCCTGGCCTGGTTTGCAGTCTTACATGGCAAATGCTTTTTTTGCCAAACTCCAAAAGCTTGTTTAGCTCTAAAACTTTTACATCTCCTTTCAAATGAGCTCTGTATTTAAGCTACTAAGTTGTAGCACATGAAAAATTCAGATATTTGACTTCACCTGTGCAGAGGGTTGGAGCAGAGCACACTCACCCTCACAGGGGCTTCTGCACAACCTCATCAAAAGTTCATTTTGGCCCCACACTTCAGGCTGAAATGGCTGGTTGGGAGTGTGTGGAACCAGTAATTTCTAACTCAAGGGCTTTTGAATCTCGCCAGCCTGGAGACCTCCAGCTTGGCTCTGGCTTCCTGATGAAGTCATGCTTGTCCTGAGCTGTGATTCCTTATTTGAGGGCAGCAAAGCTGATGCTGTGCCCAAATCTTTCATAGCTGCTGTTTTTCTCTGAGATGCACTTGACCCACCTCATTATTTGGCCTCAACCAAATAGAGGGAAGAAGGCAAGGAAGTCACTGGAGGTTTCTGCTCTGGATGATGCTGTGCTGGTCAACTCTCACCTTCAGCCTGCTGAGGTCTGTTTGAAGTTGGTATTTTTTCAGTGGCTTCAGTGAACTATTGCAAAGGGCTTTTTATTTTCTTTCTCTTTCTCATCTGAGTGGAACTGGTTTTATCTGCTCTTTAAATATTTTTGTGTTTGTATCTCTTTGTTAGACTGCAGGACTGCTAATGCTGCTTTGATTCTGAGCTGTGGCTTGACGAGCCTCCTGTCTGTGTAAGCTTTTAATAACATTTTATGTTTTAAAAAGCCGAAACACAAAAGAAATCAAACATCTTAGACTTTCCTCCTATCTCCTTCCCACAGAAGAACCCAAACAAAAAACCCCCGGACAAGACAGACAAACAAAACCAACCCCCAAACAAACAAAAACCTTAAACAAACCAAAACCAAACACCAAAAAAACCAACCTAAAAAAAAAAAAATCAACCTCAAAGCACTAGTTCCAGGTTGAGTTGAGTGTTGTTTGAGTATCATTAGGCTTTTACCTCTGTATTTTTGTGTGTGTGTGGTTAGAGACATCTAAAGAGGAGAGGAGAGCTCTGCTTTGACAGCCTCATGCTTTGGAAGAAAATCTACTTATTACTTTGACCTTTTTAGCTGCAGTTGTCTCTCCAGTATTTTTGCTTCAGAATATATATATATGTGTGTGTGTGTTTCAAATCTTGTTCTTATTTGCAGTCCTAGATTTGTAAACAGCTGCTTACTTTCCTACCTGGATGAGAATCATCCCAGGCAGTATTACAGCTGCAATTTTTATTGCAAGACAGCGTGCACCTGTAAACATATTTTCAGGGAATATTTGTACACAGAGTTTAATGTTTTCTTTTTGCAGAGTGAGAGCCAGAAATTACTGTATTTAAGAATTATACACCTGGTATTGGTGTGATTAGAAGTGAGACTTCTCCCCAGTTTTAGGAGTTTTTGCTGTTTGCTGATTTGTTGTCATGGTGGCATTAATTTAGTTTCTGTAAATTTAGACTGTGCCTTATTTGCTAAGGCTCTCCATCAGTAATAAATTGACTGCTTAGAGTAGAGGTTGGTTAAATTCTCATTGTTTAAACAGGCAAGTCCATAGAATTGTACACTGATAAATGTTCAAGTGGTTTACCAGAAAACTGCTAAAGCTTTATCCCCCACACCCAGGAGTTTGAAGTTTTTGCTTTCAAATTGTATTATTTTCCTATTCAGTTGGGTTTTTTTTTCTTCAGACAAGTAAGGGTG
This sequence comes from Pipra filicauda, assembly GCF_003945595.2. Taxonomy (NCBI): domain Eukaryota; kingdom Metazoa; phylum Chordata; class Aves; order Passeriformes; family Pipridae; genus Pipra; species Pipra filicauda. The sequence continues at coordinate 73,355 of NW_024104880.1, read as the reverse complement.
ATGACTTAGGGTCCTGCCATCATCTGAAGAGAATTACCTGTCTGCAGTGTGTGTTCTTTTTTGGGCAAGCTGTAGGTGTTAAAGTAAGAAAGAAAATGTTCTCTCCATCCTTTCTGTCCTCGTGATTTCAGGAGCTGCATCATTTGACTGAAATGGGGCCTGTATTTCATGGAGGTAAATCACCTTCTGGTTTGAGCTGTTACAGAGGAGGTGTTGGGGCAAAAGAGAAGTTTTGGGTGAGTTGAACAGTGTGGGATCTGAGCAGAGTGGAGCAAACCTGCCCTCTGAGGACGTGTTTGGCAATTGGATTAGAATTAAGAATTTTAAATGTGGTTTGAGGAATGGAGGAGCTTGGCTTTGGCTAAAAACTCCAAATGATCATTTCTGCATCATTTTTGGTGTGCTAATGACAGCAGGGCTTTGGCTCCCTTCAGTTGATCTGGAAATCAAGGTTACCTGGGTCAGTCAACTCTGTTCTCTGCAGCCCTGGAAGGATATTTCTCCTGCCTCCTGGCTGTGCCTCAGGGTCTGCTCAAGTCTTCAGAGCTGGAGAGCTTGGCTTGATTTGGTGTTTGCAAAACAGATCAGAAAAACAGCTGATGACACTGATCTGTGGTTGTTGACTGACATGTTTGATGAGTCCCAGCCTCCTGTGGAGGATGTCTGAGAGCTGCAGTTCACATGAAAGAGAATAAATGTTCTTTGCTCAACTGCCGTTGTTCCTTCTCCTGTGTACCTTCCTCCATGGAGATAAACCTGAGGAGAAAATAAAAGGATGCAAAGTAACAATTTAGGATTTTTTTGGCTGCCAGAAGTACCTGGTGCTTCCAGTAAGAACACTTTTCTAATGCCAAGGCTTGCAGCACCCATTTTATAAGTGGGAAAGGAAGGGGCAGAAACCCCAGATGTCCCAAGCATCCACATGCTCTTTGGTTCCAGGAGTTAATCTTTGCCAGTACATGTGGTTTACCTTGTGAATTAAGACAAACTTTAGGTTTCTCAAACTTCAGATTTCTCACTTGACTATTATATTTTCATTGTTACTTCCTTTCAGCATCTAAACCAGCTAATCTTAATTCCCTCCCTTTGGTTTCCCAATAACTTGCAGCTGCAGGAGGTTTGAATGATGATTTTTCTGAATATTGACAAATTCTGTAAGTGTTTTGGGGTAGAGAAACAATAGATTTCGTGACTCCTGAGTTTAACAAAGCTTTACTGGCTTAGAGGCTTTGGAAAAAATCATTAAGAACTGGGATTTGATCTGCACTTCCATTTGCGGGGTCACAGCTACAAGTACAAAATGGGCAAAGTTCAGTGTGTAAAAGGCTCAGAGCATCAGCAGTTACTTACTGATTTATGATTGTTTCTCTCTTGCACTGTTGCTGCTTCTGGTGTAGTACCATGATCTCAAGTTGTGCCAGGGGAGGTTTAGGAAAAATTTCTTCCCAGAAGGGGTTGAGCCATGTGGTTGAGCAGCACCCAGGGCAGGGGTGGAGTCCCCATCCCTGGAGGGATTTAAGAGATGTGTGGATGTGGCACTTGGGGACTTGGCAGTGCTGGGTTAATGCTTGGACTCAATGGTCTTAGTGGTCTTTTCCAACCTGAGTGAGTTTTTAGGGATGGGGCATAACTTGGCATTTCAAAACGGCCCCACTTTGGTTTGTGGGAATCATTAGAAAAATGGAGAGTTTTTCCATTTCTGCACTACTTGTGGAACTTCTCTGTTCATCCCAGAAACCAGTGGCCCAGCAATCACTTGCTGTGATGTAAAGCAGGCACAAATCTAACTCAGCCTCTGGGGGCAACTGATACTGTTTAATTTGAAAGACAGTTTAAAGTCACCTGTATTCCTCCAGAATAATCAAACACTCTCTGGGGAATTCTTGAATTACAAGATCACATCCTTGCTTGAATGCACTGGGCATGAGGATGTTCCTTGGGAAGCAAAAGCTGCTTTATTCCTTTATTGTGTGAATGCAGAAGAATTCCTGGCTCTCCTAATTGCAGCTCAGAAAAGAGGGAAAGGTGATCCATGTTCCTGATGGCCACAGCTTTTCCATGCATGGAGTGACAGGGGGAATAGCTGTGGTTGTTTTCCCACATAGCTTTCTTTTCCAGAGGATGCTCAGAGCTGCAGGTGGTGGTGGCATGTGGGAAGCTGCTCTGGAAGCTGCAGGAAACCAAATGAATTTTACTGTCATGCTGCTTCTCTTCCTTCCCAGTATCCTGTGCTGCTCTGTCTCCAGAGTGCTGCTTGTGAACAGCAGCTGCTGGCTGGAATTTTTTTTATCAGGCCTTTGGTATTTTAAATACAAGAATCTTCAGTTATTTAAGATCTGTTTATTAAAAAAAAAGAAAAAAAAAAGAAGGAATACCAGATGCTCAGTGCAGGGTGGGACATGGAAGAAAGAGCAGAGGAATTTTAAGTAAGCAAATGCTGTGTATTTAACAAACAAAGAATCACACAAGGATTTGGTTTGGAAGGGACCTTAAAAATCATCTTGTTCCACCCCCTACCGTGGGCAGGGACACCTTCCACTAGACCAGGTTGCTCCAAGCCCTGTCCAACCTGGCCTTGGACACTTCCAGGGATCCAGGGGCAGCCACAGCTTCTCTGGGCAACCTGTGCCAGGGCCTCCCCACCCTCACAGGGAAGTAATTCTTCCTAATATCTAATATATCATCTCCTCTGGAGACAGCAGTATGAGACATCTTTATTAGTGTTTCTGTATATTCTGATCCCCTGCAGCCCCAAAAGTTTCCATAGTCAGTCTTTAAATGCACAGCAGAGAGACCTTTGTGCAGTAACTGTATTCTGGTGGCAGCTTTGTATTTAAGTTACTCCTCAGCAGGGTCGGTGTAAACTTTCCTGGGCAGGTGCACAAGGAAAAGCTTTCCACTGTGTTCAGATTTTTTTGCACTTAATTCAAATGGCAGAACTCATTTGTGTTGGTGGCAGAGGGTGTTGCTGCTCCACTGTGTGCTGGGATCCTGGCAGGGATAAAAACCCCGGCAGATTGTGTAACACCGGCAGAACGGGATGGAATGGAGGTTGGCACTTCTGGGTTCTCTTCCATGCAGCTGGCAGCTGCCTGATGGTTTATTTGGAATGCTGCAAAGCTCTTCCTACTTAGCAGTCTTTTTTAAGGCAATTTACCAAGGGATTAAGTGACATTTCTGCTTGTGGACCTTCATTAAAGCCGGGCACTCGCAGGGGCTCTGGTGCAGTGCCACGACAGGTTCCAGTCCCTGCATCTCATCCACTCTGCTGCACAACAGGAACTGGAACCAGGGGGCATTTTCTTACACAGACAGGAAAAAATGGCTCTTTATTTTGTTTTGGTTTCCCCTCCTCTGTGTCTTTGCAATTTCTCAGGAAGATCAGAGTTTTGGCCTTGGAAGGAGAAGGGAAGGATCCACGTAAGAAAGAGCAGCATGTTAGATTTTGGATGCATGGACAAACCCACAGGAACGCCTGACAGGATCAGCAGTGTTGGTGGGGAAGGGTGATAAAGCTTGTGAGAACTCTGGGATGCTTTGATAAGAGTAGGTAGGAAGGGGAGGAAGAAGGGAAGCTCATACTGTAGTGTGTATTTTGCTTTTTAAATACCAGTTGTCCTTTCTGCAGCCCTAGAAGATTTATCAAATTAACTCCCCTTGCTCCTCATGATTAATTTTAATTGTGGTCCACTTGTACCACAGAAAAAATGCAATTAAACTCCTGCTTTTACGCAGGCATCTGTGCAGTGAGAACATTTGTTCGTTCACAGCAGTGGCAAGGGCATAAACTGCACACTTAGTTTGATTTTTCTCCATTCCTGATTCTGCAGTTGAGTTTTTAACTGAAATTTTCAACTCCATTAATTAAATATAAGCAGTTATTTTATTTTTTTTTCCCCACCTAGGACGATCAGTTAAAAGGGGAAGTGAGGGGGGAAAGCACAAACATGACTTTCTGCTCCTGTATCTTGATTTGAAATCTGTGTGATGCTGTTAGTACCAGATAAAAACATGTAGAGGTGTGGAAAGGGAAACCTGGAGCTGTCCCTGCTGGTGGCAGGTGAAGGAGGGGAGGTGATACAGGTTGTGGTCAGTTTAGTGTAACAAAAGGGAAAGAAGAGACAATACAGTTGTTTCTGTGGCAGACAGTCCCTCCAAGCAGGGTTAATTCAACTCAGCATTTTAGAAAGTTGTATTGTACTCTTCAGAAAATCCACTTTCAGAGGCCACTTCTGAAGCTACATCACATTTCCTAATACACTGAGCAGTTGACAAAGAAGGTCTTCAAAAAATCTTGTTTCCATGTTTGTCCTGCTCCTAATGTTCTACTTTTATTGACTTGCCTAGCTAACTCTTCCCGGTGTGTAACATCAGGGAGGGCTGCAAACAACCCCAGATTAAAAGTCTCTCAGTATTTAAGTTCACTGTTATGTGAAAAGCACTGCTTTTATTGCAACATCATCTGAATGCCAGAAAAATCTAAAAAGGTGCATAAAGTAACACTTAAAGACTTTTTCACATAAACTGATGGCAAGTACTGACCAGAAAACATTATCTTTCCATGAACACTGCTTGTTTGTGTGAGAGAAATATGATTATTTGTCTGTTTATACTTCTCCATGATAGAATTTGAAAGGGAGATGGCTGACCTGCTAATGGATAGATCTCATCCATTATTTTAATGGAGCCACCTAAGGATGCATTTGTATTGTCTGGTGCCATGTCTATCCTGCAGTTCCACGCTATGAAAGTGTTTGCAGCATTGTTTGCCTTTCAGGGAATTGTAAACCTAAATTGTATGTGAAAGCTTTACAGTCCCAGGCACTGAGAGTTTGCTCACTCGTGCCTGGGAACGTGGTAGGGGTGGTGTGTGCGTGGGAATTGCAGGCTGGGATCAGGAATGAGCTGCCACGTGCTGCTCCTGTTCCCTGGGTGTTCAGTGTGAGCAGGGCTGGGTGTTCTATGGACCAGGGGTGTGTTGTGTGTGGAGAAAGAGGAGCTGTGGAGGAATCCCTTCAGTGCAGCTTGCTCAGGTTGAGCTCTGGGTGGGAGCTCCAGGCAAGAAGCTGCTGAGCCTTTGTACAAGGAAGGGCCAGTGTACAAGAAAGGGCTGTGTCACAGCCAGGTGAGAGACACCTGGGGACAGAAAAGGAGCTGAGGACCCCCACATTGGATGCCTTCAGACTGTGAGGGGATAAAACCCAGTTCTGGGCCCCTCAGTTCAGGAAGGATATTGAGGTCCTGAAGCAGGTCCAGAGGAGAACAACAAGGCTGGTGAAGGGACTGGAGCACAAGTCCTATGAGGAGAGGCTGAGGGAGCTGGGGGTGTTGAGCCTGGAGAAGAGGAGGCTCAGGGGAGACCTCCTCACTCTCTACAACTCCCTGACAGGAGGGGGGAGCCAGGTGGGGGTCGGGCTCTTCTCCCAGGTGACGATCAGCAAGACAAGAGGGCTGGGTCTTCAGCTGTGCCAGGGGAGGTTTAGGTTGGATATTAGGAAGAATTTCTTTACAGAAAGGGTAATCAGCCATTGGAATGGGCTGCCCAGGGAGGGGGTGGATTCTCCATCCCTGGAGGTGTTTAAGGTGAGACTGGATGTGGCATCAGTGCCATGGGCTGGGAACCACGGTGGGGTTGGATCAAGGGTTGGACTGGATGATCTCAGAGGTCCCTTCCAACCCAGCTGATTCTGTGATTCTCGGATTTCTCTGTTTGAGGTCCCTGCTTGGAGGCATCAGCTCAGTATGTTGTTCTTGCATGATGGAGATGTCTGAGACTCTGCTGTGGGAAACCTGGGGTTGAGCTGGTGAGGAAACCTGGTCTGACTGTGTGATGGGGGTGCAGGGAGTCGAACAGGAGCCTGCTGGGACACTGGAGCTGCTGCTGTGAGGGGACATCAGTCCCAGCTCAGGTGGGGTGGGTGTGGCTGCCAGAGCAGTCCTGGGTGGTCAGACTTGGATGGTGGGACAGGAAAGTTTCCTTTAATAGGAGCACCAAACAGGTTTGGAGTTGGGCTTTGATGATCCCAGTGGGTCTGTTCCAACTGAGAATATTCTGTGGTGCACCATATCCTGGGCTGTGGAACCAAAACCAAAAGCAGCAGGAGCAAAAGGGAGAGGGACAGGATCCTGCCCCTCTGCTCTGCTCTGGTGAGACCCCCCCCCTTCCTGCAGAGCTGCCTCCAGCTCTGGGGTCCCCAGCACAGGAGGGCCATGGACCTGTTGGAGCGAGTCCAGAGGAGGCCACAAAGTTCATCACAGGGCTGGAACACCTCTCTTCTGCAGCCAGGCTGGAAGAGCTGGGGGTGTTCAGCCTGGAGAAGAGAAGGCTCCAGGGAGACCTTAGAGCCCCTTCCAGTGCTGGAGAGGGACTTTGGATGAGGGATGGAGGGAGAGGACAAGGAGGAATGGCCTCAAACTGAAAAGAGAGTAGCTGTAGATTGGATATTAGGACAAAATCCTTCCCTGTGAGTGTGGGGAGGCCCTGGCACAGGTTGCCCAGAGAAGCTGTGGCTGCCCCTGGATCCCTGGAAGTGTCCAAGGCCAGGCTGGACGGGGCTTGGAGCAACCTGGGCTAGTGGAAAGTGTCTCTGCCTGTGGCAGGGGGTGGAACGAGATGTTCTTCCAACCCAAGCCATTCCATGATTCTGTGATAAGCTGCCAGGGAACTTTGGAGTTTGCAAAAAGCCACAAGTGGACAGGGGAACACTCACAGACTGTGCTCCCTTTTCTAGGGCAAACAAACCTGTCTGAAATAAAAGTAAATGAGGGATACAGGATCAGAGCATTTGATTTATTTGAATGAAGTGTTTCATACCTTAGGGGGAAAAAAAGCAACACTAACACTTTCCTCAGAAAGCAGTATTTGTCTTAAAAATTCGTGTTTGCTGTTTATGTTGAAGATTTGAGGTCTCAGAGGAAGCTGGTGATCCATGCCTTTGTAGTTTTGCAGTAATAGCAGCACAGAGAGTAGAACATCACTCCTGTAACCTGTTCCTGTCTGTAGATGGCAGGGTGAAGGTGGTGGTGGTGGTTCAGACTTTGACAGTCGAGTTTTTACTAAGGTTTTGAATCCTTCAGGCAGAGCAAGCCTGTAACTTGGGTGAGAACAACACCATGAGGAGTAATTAAAAGACTTTATGACCTGAATTAGGTCAAGCCTAGTCCTCTGTGGGGAAAGGAGGTGGACCAGTCTTCAGACTTGAAATTACTTTTCCTTTTTCCTAATCTGGAGTTGTCAGTGTCCACAGTCTGCCTCCCTGTGCCTTGAAATAATCAAGTCAGAAGGAATCAAAGCAAACACTTTGGGCCTTTGTGTTTAAAAGACTGTGACACCTTCCTGAGTGAGACTGGGGGGCAGGCAAATCAAAGCTGGGTGAATCAATGGCAGCTGCTTTACTTGTCTAAGGAATAGTGGGTATAAACTTGGTGGGTCAGAATTCTTCAAAGGCACCAGCTTTGCTGTTAGAAGGACAGGATACATCACCCTTCTGAGTGTGCTCCACCAGCCCAGATACACACTGGGATTACACAGTGGGGTGTAACTGCAGAGATGATCCTCTGGCACTTGCACATAATGCCTGACTGGTTCCCAGAGGTCTCTTTTCCCTCGGCTGCTGCCTGGATCACCAGGACAGGATTTCCCTAAAAGGGCAATCACAATTGTTCAGGTGACTTGGGCATCGTTATTGGCCAGTGCAGCTGCTAAACCACGTTTTAGAAAACAAATTATAGCAAAAGCAAGATCTTTGTAATTCCTCAGATTTCCCCTCTAATGTGTCTCCTTCTCACAGGGATTTCTCTAAGTGCCCCCCTCTGCTCAGACACAGGAAAGCAAAGTTTTAACAGATAAATTAGTGTTATACAAGCAGAAATCTTACCAGTGTTTGGACTCTTTGCATTAATCTTGGCTTCCCATCTCATCCATCCAGGGAATCCATTATTGAGTCTCACTGTGGACTTGATAGTGTAGAGTGTAATACAAATTCCAAAGAAATGAAGGGATTTAGCTCAATAAATGCATTTGTTCAGATTCTGGCCATCATTTAGGTCTCTGGGGTGCTATGATAATACAAGTAAATGGGAAGTTGCATATTCAGCTGGGTATATAGTTTTCATCTCTGGCATAAATAAAAAGGATGAATATCCATTCCAGGAGACATTTTTGGAAAAGATCTGTGATTGATATCTTAGCAAAAAGATTTAAGACTCTTAGGAAACACTTTATACTTGCCTAAAAATGCTGGTGCTGAATGGCAGCAATTTTAATAATTTAAAGATTAAAATAAGAATATTATAATTTAATGATGTCTCTTTCCATGCCTGTGGTGCGTGGGATTTCAAGCAGATCATGCTTTTTTAAAAGTCACATAGAAAAGGAACATAATTTAAAAACTTAATAATAATAAAAAAAAAAAGATTAAAAAAAAGGGTTGTTCAATAAACTGTCTCATATATCTTCTGGCAACCTCTTCGATATATCCCATGTTAAACATTGTACTGAGTAACTTAGGAGTACACGAAGGCCACAGAGCTCATTAAAAACAGGCTTTTGGGGCTGTTCTAGAAAAATCACGTGTTAAGGAGGGAATTGTGACCTTTGTAGGAGTCTAGAAATTTTCTAAGCTCGCTGAGAAATCATGCAATATATTACATAAATTAAATCCCTTGGTACACAGAGTTATCTGTCCAGAGAAGCTGTGGCTGCCCCATCCCTGGAAGTGTCCAGGGCCAGGTCAGACGGGACTTGGAGCAACCTGGGCTAGTGGAAGGTGTCCCTGCCCATGGCAGAGGGTGGAATGGGATGATTCTTAAGGTCCCTTCCAACCCAAACCATTCTGTGATTTTCCTGTGTGCAAATCTCTTCTTTTTGAGAAGGTCATAAATGACTAATGGTAGTGGCAGATGACGTGGGGTTGGTGTTTTTTTTTTTTGTCTGAGGAGTCTTACAGGAGGTTTTAGTTTGCCATTCCCCCCAATATAAATGCACTGTGCACCAGCAGAGGGAAACAGGCACCATGCAGGATTTATGCTCCTCTTGCCACATCACTGTTCAATTAGTAATAATTTTCTGATAGTGTGGTCCACTGGGATGTAGCAAAATAACCTTAAAAAGGACTTGGGTGATTTTTCTGTGCTTTACCAGTTCTGTTGTAGCATGTCCCAAAGATTTTGTGGCACCACTTTATTCTATAAAACCAGGGATATAACTAATGTTTTCAACAAATTTCCATGATTTGCTTCCTAACTGAGCCTTACCTGGTGTCCTCAGTGAGTTACCTGTTGCATGGAAAACACAGCACTGACTGCTGTTTGTACAACGTTTTTTCACACTGTGAAGGAAAAGCAACAGCTGCTACCAGATGTAATGTGGATCAACTCCCTGAATTTTACACTTAGAAGAAAGAAGATCTCTTTTACTTGCTGTTTATATGAATATACTTATTTTTATATGTATATAAAAAAGTCAACTTGCAGAACCAGCAAGCTTTCTACAGAGTGTGCACCGGCAATATTATGAAATTATTCCAAGATTCAAAATCTAAGCTTGCAGTAACTAGTAAAGGTACTTATGAGTTACTAACTCTGGATTATTGATGCTTCATGTCAAAACAGTAGCTTCAAGTTTGAGAAATTCAAATGGAAGCTTGTTAAATGAAGGGTTTTAAAGGGAGTGTGCTTGTTCTTCTGTTTCTCATCATCGCTTCCTTATCTGTGAAACACTTTCAGTTTGACAGGACTGAAAATCAGGTTCTATTTGATAATTGCCCAGTTTAATCAGTACCAGCATGTTGGTCCACTGACTTTATCTAAGATATTAAATCATACAGTCAACACTTTATAATATTAAAAGCGTGGAACTGGATAGAAGATTGATTCAATTTGGCATAATTTTTTTCATTTACTACTGAATCTTTTAATGTTGATTGCCAAAGCTAGACAGGTTTAATTTAAAGTCTAGTTTTTTGGAAATACAGATCCTAAAAGATGGACCTTACAAGGCAATCAGTGCATGGATATACTGTTGACCTGGATGCCACTGAAAACTTATTTATGTGTTTGAAATGCAGTGCCAAGGGATGGGTGACACAGTCTAGTGGAACGTTCCCTGCCCATGGCAGGTGGTTGGAACTGGATGATCCTTAAGGTCCTTCCAACCCAAACTATTCCATGATGCTGTGACTGATTTGGAAAAGCAAGTGTAGTAGATCTGACTCAAATTTTACAACATTACTACAGACAAATGAGTTAAATGTGTGAGTCCAATACTATAATGAGCATTATTAACTTTTTTTTATGCCTTTCTTCTGTGCCAGACTAGAGGCTTGTTAAGTTAAAGGATAATTCTTGAAATCTAAGTTTATTTCACAACATAAAAACAAGGAATGTGCTAATATGGGTAGTCCCTCACACACAGTTGGAGGAGGATAAAATTATCAGACTGGAGGAATTAGGATTTTGAAATGTGATAGAATAATAAAAAAATAGGATGTAATTTAGCATTACAGAATGCAAGGTCATGCATCTCAGGGCTAATTAGTTTTTTTGGTTTAAGATTTGAAATCATTTGGAAGTTGCAAGAAGCTGTTGGAGCATTTAATCCCAGGAGATTGAGATGAGGCTGAGATGTGCTTGTGAAAAGAGGAGGCAGGGTGGTGAAACAGGAGTGTATTATACAGATCAAAAGTTCTTTCCTCTGGACTATTGTGGATAGCACAGGTACTCCAGGGGAAAGATTAATCCAACACATCATAGAGGCAAGGAAGGGCCATAAGGATTATTGGCAGAATTGAGAATATTCCCTGTGAGGAGTGTGTAGCTTTCTTAATCCAGCAAACAGAGGCCAGAAGGTGCTCTGTAAGAAAATACAGAGAGAGAAATGAAGGAGAGCATGCTCCAACCATTCTAGGGTAGAAAAAGAAGGAATTGGCCAGTCCTCCACTGGCTCTGAAGATCCAGAAATGCCATCACAAAGTACTTCTGGTGTTGGAAGAACTGATAACAGAGAGGAACTCAGGAAGGAGAGACAAAGGTTTTCCTGTCTTGGCACTTTCCCCTGGCTGAGTCAACTCAGTGTTTTGCCTTTTGTCATTGTGTAGGTGTGTGAAACTTCATTCTTCATCCCCAGCTCTCACATTCAGCAGAAAACAAAATAGGTTTATGGGCATCATCCTCAAACTATCCTCGCTCTAGGATGGTCCAACTTTTGATGACGTGAAACCGTGGTTTCACAAACCCCTGGTGCACAGAACTAGTGCCCCAACTCCTCCAGAGTCGAATTATTTTCTTTTCCTAACCCGCAATAAACAGTGCTTCAGTTTTACTCTGTTCTGTCCTGGCTGTGGTGTCTTTCAGCTGTCCCAAGGAAGCTCTGGTGAGATGATATCTGGTGACACTGGCAAAGAAGATGGCACCATACCAAGGGATGCCATGTCCTTGGTCACAGTTCTCTGAAATACACCTATTTCCTTCATGATTTAACGTAGGTTAAAAACAAATCAGATCATTTAGCTGAGGATCTGCTAATAAATGCTGTAATTTGTACTTGAGGCATCCAGCCCATGCTGTCACCACGAGTACAGTGCTCCCAGGGGCTGCTGCCAGCTCTGAGCAAGGAGGTCACTTTTTAATAGCTCATGTTTTCATTTTCTTGTTTTCAGAGCTGAGTGTAATCAAAGCCCATGTTTGTGGTGATTACTCTGTCATAGAAGTGTTGTGGCAATCAGCTCTTGTGGCAGGTGAGGGATCTCCCAGGGAAGGTGGCACTGAGCTCTGCTGGCTGTGTGAGCAGGGGAGCACAAGTGTAGCTGCTTTAAGAGGTAGTGGGGTAACAAAGTCAGGTTGAGAGTGTTCAGTCAGTCAGTGTTCACACTTGTCCTGCACTGAATGCAGATGGTCTGTGGTTGTATAATCTGTGGGGGAAGGGGAAAGATGACATTAAAACAAAACCTGACATGTGCAACTGTGGTATTTGTTATCTACCCACTTTGTAGCCCATTAGAGCATTTATGGCATCAGACCATCTTTTTTTACCCCAGAGTCCTCTCAAAGTCCCCTGACCACAACCATTTACTTGGATTTTTTTCAGTCTTTATGCTAATAAAATTATAACTACTGGTTAAGTGATGCTTTTTTTTTTTAAGTCCATATTAATTCTAGTCTCTGTCCTGGGAAATTCTATTAGTTTTCTCCACAGATGGGTGTTTTCAGATAAACAACATCTTCACTCCAGCTGGGACTTCATCGTCAAGTTTATATTAATTATCTAATCTTAAAATGGTCTTAAACTGCTAGAAATGCTGCAATACAGTCAAGTATCACAATTATTTCCTCCCTGTGAGACAGTGCCTTAGAAATAAAAAAACCCAAACAAACGAACAACAAACCAAAGCAGATATTGATAGCCTGGTGAGAAATGTGTCTTGTCTGAAGTGCAGAATGTGGTGTAAGGCAGTTAATGGTTAATGCCTCCTGGGTACAGCCTGCCAGGCACAGTCACTTCCATGGGAAAATATCCTGCAGTCCCTTTCTCATCCCCGGAGTGTGGGTTCAGCCCGTGGCAGATGCTCTCTCTGCAGACACAGTGCCTCTGTCCCAGCGTGTGACATGGGGACAGAAACACCCGTCCCCATCTGTCCCCAGGGAGGTGACAGCCAGAAGCTGTCAGGGGCTGGCAGAGGTGTCACCATCACTGGAGTTTGCAGATTCCAGAAGTGCACGTGGATTCTGAAAATGGCTGGGCAGAACAAAAAGCAGCTGGTATCAGAGAGGTTTGTTCACAGGATCGGGGAATGGAATCATTGATTATCTTGAGTTGGCAGGGACCCACAGGGACCATCCAGTCCAGCTCCTGGCCCTGCACAGACACCCCAGCAATCCCACCCTGTCCCTGAGAGTGTTGTCCAAACCCTCCTGGAGCTCTGGCAGCCTTGGGGAGCCTGTTCAGTGCCCGACCACCTGGAAGGGTGTTTGAGACTGGGAATGTGTTTTGAGGAAGATTCAGGTTGTACTTGTCCTGTTCTGGAGTGTTTCCACAGTCACATCTAGCAGGGTCTGCCCTGCCCCAGCCACCCTGCTGGCTCTGTCAGCTGCTGAGATGCTCCCTTGTCTTTCCCTTTGCCAGTCATGTGCTGGTCAGGGGACTGGGAGAGGACTCTGGGGTAAAAACTGATCTGATGCCATCATTATTCTAACAGCCTGCAAAGTGCATAGGTAACAAATGGGAGGGCCTGATTAACTAATTAGGGAAGTTTTTACCTTACTTTATACAGTGTGCTAGGGCTTTAACCCTGAAGGGTTAAAGATTAAGACAGGGACTGTGGGGCAAACATGAAGTCATACAATCCCAAAATGGGATTGGAAGGGACCTTAAAGGTCACCTGGTTCCATCCCCCTGCCATGGGCAGGGACACCTTCCACCAGCCCAGGTTGCTCCAAGTCCTGTCCAACCTGGCCTGGGACACTTCCAGGGATCCAGAGGCAGCCACAGCTTCTCTGGGCAACCCGTGCCAGGGCCTCTGGCCATCTGAGTAAAGAACTTCCTCTTAAATTCTAATCTAAATCTCTCCTCTTTTAGTTTAAAAATGTGCTTTCAAATGTTCTTTCACTCAATCTCTCTTACACTGCAGTGACTAATGTGTCGTTAGCTCAAGTATCAGTATAATTGCAGTATGGTTCTAATTGGATAAGTATATTTAATACCAATTCAGTTGATCAGAAACTGAATCTAATTTCTGAATGACTTAATGTCACGATCATAATCTTTTGAAGCATCGTATATTTAATGAATCAGATTCTCACACAGGCATCTTAAAGTGAGAATGGCTGGTATAAAAACGGACAATGAATTGATTTGAAGCTTTATACTTAGTTAAGCTGCAGAGCTGAAATCTTGAGGGGGACACTTTTTAAAAATCTTTGCTTCCAACTCTCTATCTGCACTTTCACCTGGGGCTCTGGAAATGCATCACATTTTAATGGAGTTTCCTGTGCTCTTAAGTAGTGTATGCAGCTATACTCACAAATACTGTTTCATCTGCCAAAATCAAGGGCAGGGGTACTTTGTAAGGCATGAAGAGTATATGGATAAAGCAATATCCTGCAGAGTATTTGTCTGATTTATGGAGATATTGTCTTTCAGTTTATAGTGCAAAGAGAAATCTTTTAAGCAAAGACAATTATCTCCTTAAACTGCTGGTAAGACCTTATTTCCAGAAGTAAACATCCAGTAAATGTGGGTTTTTTTGCATCTGAATTGCACTTATAAGCTCAGACTATTTCAGCGTAGGAACAGCAATAAAAGTTTGTCTACATTGCTGTCAAAGTGTTGGGTTTTACATGTGTAGAAGGTGTTTAACACAATCCTCCAAGATTACTAAAAGGCAATATCGATGTACTGTCAGTAAAACTGCACTGAAGTGTGTTACAGATTTAGATTTTTAGAATCTTCCCTTGGCTGGCCCATTTCCACTGCATGTCCTTTTGAACTGCTGCACCAAGTGCAGCTGAGCTTGGAATAAAAAGCCCAGAGTCTCTGGTTCAAACGTCTCAACTAACCCAGGATTAAATTGTGACTGAAACCGTGGTTTGTATGACAGAAAGGGGCTTCTTAATACAGTCTGGTTATTGAGTATTCTGAAAAGTGATTGCCTTTACATTCCTTTGCCTTGTGCCTTTCAAGTCTTAGGAAAGAAGTGCTTTCAGTATTTAATGCTTCCTGGCAGAGTTCAGGCTTGATGCTGCTTGAAAAGGATAAGAACTGGGGAGTTCAGAAAAGCTTTCTTGAAAAATATTATCTGTTGGATATATGATGTTCTGAGTGTCAGACTTAAACTGGAGGTTGTCTATCCCAGAGACAGGAAAAAGGCTATGGATGATGGAATAGGAACAGTTTTCCTTGTGTTTGTTACCCAGCAAGTTTTGTACGGGAAGTCTTGTACAACTGTTTCAAACTGAAGTGCAGAGTGAACACAACACGTTGAAAATTAGTCCATTTTACAGTTTGGAATTCCTCTAAAATCAAGAACCTGGGCAGATACTGAGCTGTTCACAAACTGTTTGTAGCAGATCATTCCCCCAGCAGTGGATGGAGCTCCTGGGGGTGCCTGTGGGGCTGCCTCACTGACACGTGGCTGATGGGCATTTTTGGAGCTTCCCTGTGACTTGTCACCGCCTGCAGGTGGCCAGGGATGTGTCAGGATAACACCCTGTGCTGTGGTGGCCTCTTCTTAACCAAACCTGAGCTGTCTGTGGTGATAACTCCATTTGTGTTCAAGTTACTCTCAGTTTTCCCTCCGTTCCCGTGCTGTCTCGTTAATCCTGAGCTTAGAATGCTGCAGCTCTGCTAAATGCATGTTCTGGGTCAGAGATGTAAGTGGAAGATTCATGGCTGTAATTAGAGAGGCACTTTGCACATATGCTTATGTACCGTGGTAGGAAATGTGGTTAAACAGGAAAGAGGCTCCATATATTTTCAGGAACTCACATTAGGCTGAGATCTGTTCATTCCTGGCACGTATTTAATGCTGTGTTTTGCTCTTTAGGCAGAGAATTTACACAGAGGAGTCTGGAGGCTAAAAGCAAGCAGATCTTGCCCTTGTTGCCATGTTTACAATGTGCTGCAGAGGACAGGGGGAATTCCAGGGCTTGGTGTTCTCCCCTCTGCACTGGGATGCTGGACAGCACCCTGGATATTGAATGCAGGTCGGAGGAGAAAATGTGTATTGAAAATGCAGAGATAGAATAAATGAACTGAAAAAAAAATTAAAAATCGGGTAACATTATTAAAATTCGGATCTGTGGGTGACTGTCAGTGCCTCAACCATCACTCCACTGATCAGCCTTTACAAGAGCTTTTGCCTAGTCCAGTATTTTCCCTCCTGTTCCCAGTCTGACTGCAGGGCACCTGGGAGTAGAGCAGCTGGTGAACCACTGTCATTTCTGGGGCTGACTTGCTCCTGACACATTGAATGAAGATCATGGTTTAACTGAAAACGATTTAAAATACGTGTCTCCAAATATCCCTGGCATTGCACTTTACGTGTAATTTGGAACAGTAACTGTCAGTGACAAGTAAAAGGGTGTTTGTAAGAGATAACCTCGACCTGAGAAATGTATGAACTTGGAGCTGTAAGAATTGTTAGACCTCAATAAAAGTTATTTATACAGCCACTCTTTGGGAGTAGCTTCCAATAGCCACTTTATTAAATTTAGCAGGATATACCAATTGCAACGCTCATTGCAAGTTATTACCATTGTATCCAACCAATTAGATTCTATTTGTCGGTGCTCAGTGACAGATGATAGCTATCCTTGTAGAGAAGTCTGATATTTTACCAGTGTGTAGTTGAGCTGGGACATATAAATTGTGATAGCTCAGATAGCAAGGAGTTTTTGGAGTCCTGCACAGTGCTGGGGCTTTAATTGCACGTGCTCAGCATCAATTAAATAAATGTCAGTGTTGTTCAGCAAGAATCAACCCTTCTTATTTGAGTCTTCTCCAAGAAAACATTTAAACCACTGGTTTTCTTTTTGGAACTGCTTGGAGTATGGTGGGATGTGTGTGTGGATACACATGTACCTTTTTGATGCTTGTGCACAGTGTGGGTGGTTTCTGTGGGCCAAGGTAAGATGGAGTCATTAAATCACTCCGGGGTTTTTGGGGGGTGGCTTTGCTGATGTGGTGGTGGAGCCTCAGGGAATGCCAAGTGCAAACAGGCATTTCCAGACTCAACAGGAACTTCCAAAGAGAAAGGGACTTCCTAAAGTTCAGCATTGATTTAATTTACTTCCACTGGCATCATTAGGGACAACTGTTCAGTTAATGGAATGGTCATGAAAATGCCAGCCCACTATTCCCTTGATTTCTTCTCTAAAAATGATTTCTGTGTTTAATTTTGTCCCGTGTTCAGTGGTGTGGCAAGAAAACAGACTTCATGCCCTTATTTAAGCTGGTCATTGTGTTCTCTGACCATGAACTTCCAAGGAAACATCTCAGCTGCACAGGAGATCTTCCTCCAGAACAGGGGCCTGAGCAGCAGTACAGGGAAAAGAGAAAGATTACAAGACTTGTGGATGGTATTGGAATTCCTGAAATGTGCTGTCTGTTGAGACAATATTTTATTCATCAGCAAAGCTAACATGAGTCAGTCAGCAGCTGCTTCTTGCTTAAAGTTCAAACACATTAATTTGGAGTTTGTATAAAAGCTTATTGAGAAAGAGAGGCTTGCTAATGGAATATAAAATAAGTGAGAAACAGCTACATCCAGACAGGTTTTTTTCTGCCTTGGTGGATGGTAAAAGTAAAATAAGGATGTAATTTAAATGACTGTGCAGCTTCAGTAGGTATCTGTGTGACATTAAAATGCTGAAATGAAGTAAGTCAATAGAGAGCTGTGACTGATGGGGACTCCAGTGCACCAGCTGATGTGGAATTTGGGGAAAATGCACCGTAAATACAATGTTAGACAGTCCTGTTAAGATACTCTTTATAATTAAACCCAAGAATTTTCTTTGCTGGAAGGAAAGAAAAGCAATGATACCTTTTTTACAGGAAAAAATGAGTACACACAAGGGGTTTTTACTGACAGATATAATTAATCACATCTTCTCTGAACATGGATAATCATTTAAGGTGGATATTTGGAATACAGGTCAGGATAATTTCCTATAACTTACAAAACAAACTGAAGCAAAGTAAGGCTTATTTTATATTTAGACTACAAACATAACAGCAAGTAAGGGCTACAAATTTGTGGGTTTTTTTAAAAAAACCTTCATTCCATCATACTGTGAATAAAGCAGGACCTGCTTCAAGGGTGGAAAGTCACTGAAGTCATAAATTGAAAAGATTATTTGCTAGAATCATGAGAAAAGGTGATGGAGAGTGTCTGTTTAAGAATATTTTATGATTTGGGTAACCTGTTTTAATTTTACAAGCTTTGTTATATTGGGATAGGCAAATGTGAAAACTCAACATTAATCTGGGTGTGTTGTAGCAGAATGGAACTGAACTGAACCTGCAAAGTTGGAGTTCTTTGAAAAGGTGCAGTGTATTAACTGACTCTGTACCATAACTTGAAAAAATAACTCAGTGAGATTATAGGTATGCTTAAATACTTATGCTTAAATAAAGCAATAAAATGTTAATATTGAGCTTTTGAAACAATGACAGCTCAGCTGTCAGTGGCAAAAAGATATTTCTGGTATTAAATAAAGGATGTCCATTCTGGGAAGGGAAGTGAGATGAGTCACCCTAGATTTGGGCATCTAAAGTGAAACAAATGACATTTAGTGTTAGTTTTACTCCTGGGATGCTTCAAAGCCTTTTCACTGATCCCTGGTGGATTATGAGGTACAGAATTAGCAATGAACGTGTGAGCTGGTCTAGGGCTCAAATTATGAGACATGCAGGTAAGATTTTGCAGAGAGAACCCCATAATAATGAATTTAAGAAAGAAAATGCAGTTTAAACTGACAAGTTCTGCCAGTAGAGCTTAAATACTTGTTCCACATATACAGGGATCCCAGGCACAGTGCTTGCTTTGCAGCTGAGTGCTTCGATGGGATTAGGAGGAGGACTGACAAACTCTGTCAGGCCCTGGTGCACATTTGGGACCAGTATTTTCTGCAGAGAAGTGCTGGAAGAAAAACTTGTTATTCCTGGGAGGACACTGCAGGTGTTTCACCAGAATAAGCTGCACCCACTTGATCTGTCCCTTCCACAACATCAGATTATTGGTGATGTTCATGGTGGGGACCACACGTGAACCCTCACTCGGGGCAGCACCACTGTGATTATGACAAGGTTCCTGTGCAAGGAACATTGGTTGTACCTCTGCATTTGGACCATGTGTGCATGGAAATTGTGCTCATGAGCTGCTTCAAAGTATGTGGAAACAGATGTGGAACACTGAAACTGCGAAGAAAGCGGTGTGACAGGGCACAGAATTTGAAAAAGGCTTAAAAATATATATATACTGACAGTATGAGTGTCTTCCTTAACAGGCTGATAGCACTTGAAGTCACTATGGTACAGAAAGTTCCAATGTTGAGCCCACTTTGGGACCATAAAGAGCTTTTCTAAGATGCATTCAGTATTTTAAAGGATTACACTGATTTAACTTTCTTGTTCAGCTTAACATTTTGGGTTGTCTGTATGTCTGATGTCTTCTGTCTTAAACTTTCTGGAAGGACTATAAAGCATGTAAAGCACTAATTACTCTTCCCAGGTGAGTGTTTGGACAACACTCTCAGGGACAGGGTGGGGTTGTTGGGATGTCTGGGCAGGGCCAGGAGCTGCACTGGATGGTCCTGGCGGGTCCCTTTAACTCAGGATACTCCACGATCCTCTGATAGAATAAGATTTTTCAGGAATTTGCAGTATGAATTCTGCAGTCTGAAAAATAACTTACAAATGGGTTTTTCTGCAATAAATCCCACACTAGGAGTTGCCTTAATGAGCCAAATGCATCTCTCACAGCCCTTGTAAACAAGAATGTCTGGGGAAGGGATGAGGATGAGAGATCAGAAGCAGTGGGGGGTTAATTTGTGGAATTTTGTAGTTCATAAGTACTGCCTCATCCTAACAGCATTTGTTTCTTCCTTCACTTGCTTCATATTTTGTGGGGCTTAGCTCTAAATTGATGGACTAACTCTCAGCTCTCATGAAAGTTTCACAAGGGATGTTCACAGAAAAGTACTGTGTGCTGTTTTAATTTCTGCCCTTTTGGTTGTTGTTGGGTTTTGTCTCTTTTTTTTTTTTAAATAAATAAGGGAGAAAGCCAACTGCTTCTGTCCCAAAAAAAAAAGGGCTGGAGTGGGATAATGAGATTGATGTTCTCCTTGTGGCCATCCCCTCCTCACCTTGGGATTGCAGTAAATGCTTGATCAAATTATATCTGATTCTGTTTCCAGTGTGTGTTTAGAGCCACAGGATAATGATGAGGCTTCTCACAACAGCGTTTCTTTATCTTTTTATAGAAGTATTTTGGTTTTTATCTGGTGAGTCCGTGAGAGTTTGACATTGGATGACTTTATAAAACATTCAACTAATTGGATTTGTTAAAATAAATAAATCAAACACTAATTGGAATGTGCCCTGCCATTATTTTTGCTTACTGAATTAGATATTACGGCGTGAAGTTCTTTTTATCGTATTTGTGCACTTATTTAAACACCCCCCTGGCACACACTTCTGCAAATTCAATTAGATATTCAAAGGAGCCATTCAATTTATGCAAGGCTGGTTTACATTTAATCCAGGGGCAAGTCTCAGGAACTGATGATAGGTCTGCTCAAGATTAATTAGCATCACTCAGATGAGCAGTGGCATTGTTACCAGCCTGCAGTGGAAAGCAAGGGATGTTTTATCCTTCCTACACGAGCCATTATTTCCTTCAATATGACCCTTTTAAGCTTTTCATTTTGTGCAAAGGGGTCAGCACCACTCATGTTATCTAATGCCATCAAAGGCATCTCCATTTCCTTTTTGCCCCACTTTTGTCACTGTTTAATTTCCAACCAAGCAGGGGAAAGGCTCCAAGATCCCAATTTGTTTTCCAAAAACCCCTTATTCTCGTTAACAATTTATGAAGACCCAGAATCCCATTTTGGTGGCTGTGTAAATGTTTCCATTTTCCTCAAGCAACTCTGTGATATGTGGCTGAGATGAAAACATGCAAACCCACCATCTAAATTCATGGAGTGGTATCTTTTCCCTTCAATTCGAGGGTTATTTTTTTTTTTTTAATCTTAATGAATAGCCCTGTTCTGCCTCCAGATAGATTTCAGCAATGGATGATTTTCTGTTAGGATGGATCTGACCTTTTTTCCCATCTTTATGTTCCAGCATATTTAGGTGTAGCTTATAGTTAAGTATTAACAGAGATAAGGTGTCTTAGGAAATGTTGAATATTAAGCTCATGCTGACATCAGTGAAAGGAACACATCTGCTCCTTACTGTTCCTACTTAAGTGAAATCTTAAAATCTCCTAGTTTTTTGAACCTGGCTGCCTTTAAGTGAAGATGTTATGTCACATCTCCCAAGCTCTGCAGAAAAGACAGGGCTAAGGCCACCTGTGATTAGGCAGAATATGAACACAGGTCACTGTGACCAAGTGGCTTTACCAGGGATTGGATATAGGGAAGAAATTTTTACAGTGAGGGTGGGGAGGCCCTGGCACAGGCTGCCCAGAGAAGTTGTGGCTGCCCCATCCCTGGAAGTGTCCAAGGCCAGGTTGGACGGGGCTTGGAGCAACCTGGGCTAGTGGAAGGTGTCCCTGCCCATGGCAGGGGGTTGGAATGAGATGATCTTGAAGTCCCTTCCACCCCAAACCCTTCTGTGATCTCATTTCTATGAGAGTGACCCCAAAACCTGTGATATTCTGGATGTTGTGATGTTTTCCTTCCACTTTCTGAAGTTTCTTTCCTGTTCCACAACACAACACACACCTTAATAGTGGGAAGAGAGGAGTTGTTGACTTTTCAGCTCACAAGTCACCATGGCCCTGGGTCCCAGCTGAGTCTTTGCTTCCCTTTTAATTCTGCTCCCGGTTGACACACCAGAGCAAGAAGCAGATGGAAAGTGCCCCCCTCTTGGTCCCCAGGACTCAAACAGCCAGCCTACTTGTCTCAGCCCATACAATAGACTCCAGCTTGTCCTCCTTGTCCTCATTGCCTGCAAATTCACCTCCAAATTCCAATTCTGCTGCTTCTAGTAAATGAGTTCTCCTGCCTTATTGCTGTGTCACTCTGTGTTTGGAGGTTTCTCCACTAACCTTTCTTTTCTTTAAAATGTAGATATCTTGCTGCTACTTTTAAGGCTCTCCATGGTTTATCCTTCCCTTTTATTCAGCTGTAGTACAAGGTTAGCTTTGACTTTTACACAAGGCACTTTAAAGCTTCCTCAGGTGTTGTCTCTTATCAGTGGAAACTCCCAATTAATTTCCAAAAATTCTTGCTGTATCCCTTTTTCAGCTCCTCTGACTTCACCTTCCTCAGCATGGATAAAATAACCTATTTAGCTGATTATGGCAAGACAATGACAGTTACATTCCCTGTGAAATGAGGATTGCTACCCCAGATTTTACTGCTCTTGCTTGTTTTGCTTCAGGGACTTCGTAGCAGCTCCTGTGCAATTTTCTCTGTGTGCAGGAGACCACGTGTGCAAATGTTGGGCTCCATCAGAGAATTTGTTTACAATTCCTTCAAAGTAACAGCTCCCAGACATCCCTGATCCTGCGAGGGGGTGTGGGGACAGTTTGTGTCTGAAGTTGTGCCGTCAAAGTGAGTCTCTCACAATTAGAATGCCCCGTGTGGAGGCTGAGAGCAGAGTATTTGATATTGTCTCTCATAATAAAGGTGACTTTCAGATACAGTGCTCACTCCCACACCAGCCAGAATTCCTGTGTTCTCTCTTAGATTTTTTTTTTTTTAATGAGTGTGTTCGGTATTTTTATTTTGAACCTTTTCACCAAAATTAATTTTTTTAAAAAAAATTATGGGAAGCTGAAGTGTAATCCTGCTTGTTTTGACAACTGGGGGAGCTTCACAAGTGCAGTAAATTTAAGGCAAGAACTATTAAAATATTGTAAAATCACGAAAACTCAGAAATATTTGGTGAAACTCTAGTGAAACAGGCAAGCTTGCAAGGGTGATAAAATCAACTATAATCAGTTCTATTTATAATGAAAATATACAATATATAAAATTGTTATTTTTTTAGGATGAGCTTGACCTCTTTAAACTTCAGCAACAGAGTATTTTGGGGGGGTCAGGTACTCTAGGCAACAAATCCTTCTAGTATATACTTACATAGAAAGGCTTGGTTTTGTAGAAGCTTTGTAGAAGCACTTAGAAAACCAGTTGCATTTGGAGTGCACATAAAATCCTTTAACAGGCTAAGGAATTAATAAATATTGATATTTGTGTTTGTGATTTACGAGAGTTCCACGGGAGATGAGACAAGTTTGGGGTTTCTTGGGAACTAGAGCACATGGGTGCAAACTAAGGAAGGCCTTAATGTCCCCAGTGTTGGATAATCCTTATTGTGAAGGACTCACAGGTTAGGGGTGTAGGAGCTGTTTGTTGTGTGTGCAGGCAGTGCAGCCTGTGGGAAGGAGTGAGGAGTCAGGAATATCTGATTGGTGTCAGGAGCAATTGGCAGCTTGGCTGGCAGAGCAAGTGAGCGTTGCCTTGAGCACTGCTCAGTCCTCCCAGCTCTGGAATGCTGGATGTGTCCAGTTGACTTTGGAGGACTCGTGTCTGCAGAGAAAAATGATCCTTGCTCCCCTGAGAGAAAACTAAAGCACTGCAGAGACACTCCTGCCATGATTCAGGTCTCTAAACTCATGGACCCAGCCTGCATTTATGGATCCAGCAGTGAAATATGTTTGGCAGACTGGGTTGGATGGATGAGAAGAGGAATGAGCATCAGGCAGTGTAAGGGACACCAGTGTAGGAATATCTTAGGCAATAAAGTAGCTTGATTTGACACAAGTTTCAAAGATCTGCATTGGGATACAAACTTCCATCCCACTGTCCCTGGATTTCCCTTGATTCACAGTGTCCAGGCAGCTGCCAAGTTCTTTAAGAGAGTTAACTTCTTCCAAGTGTTTCAGGAATTGCAGTACAGATCTCTTAGTCAGCAGTCTGGAAGGTGTGAATGCCAGTTGCCATTTGCTGCTTCTTATTCTCTTGTTGTCGAGAAATTATGTACTCAGAAATATTGACTGGGAAGACCGTGAGGAAAACTGTGTGGTTTGTGGGTGTATGTTGTGTGTAAGAGATGGTTAAAGCCAGATTAAGATGATCAAGGCTTAAAGGCAAAAAGAAGTGAGGGGTCACCGTAGCAATAGTGATGCTGTGCTTGTTTGCCATTTGCATTCCTCCTTTTTCTTCCTTTTTTTTTAAATATCTTGGAGTTTATGTAAATATTGCTGCCTAGAGGTACCATGTACAGGTGTCCTTGAAAATAACAGGTTCAAATAAAGGGATTGATCTAAGAAATAGTATTGTGGAGGGACAAAAACAAGGGCTTCCCATGGATATGAAGTGTGGAAAGAAAAAAAAAAAATGTTTTCCGGACATCACCTTTGCTGCTGCCTGAAAAATGATGTCCAGGAAATTGGTTTTATTTACTTCTATTTCCTTTTTAAGCTTGGGTACAAAATAAGTAAATGACCTGCCATAAAGAGACAGAAATAATTAACTCAGGGATGTTTTTCTTGGTTCTAGGTGGTTGTTCGTTTGACGAGCATTACAGTAACTGTGGTTATAGCGTCGCCTTGGGAACCAATGGATTTACCTGGGAGCAGATCAATACCTGGGAAAAGCCAACAATGGATCCTGCTGTCCCAACTGGTAAGTGAGATGTCCCAGCAGCAGCAGGGAGATGCAGTTCTTGGAGAGAATCAGCTGTTATTCCTTTATGGGTGTGTGCTGGGTCTGGGTACCCTCAACAGGGCAGCAGGATCTTATTCAGTGATGAAAAGATGGCTTTTGTGTTCAAAGTAATCCGACAACTGAGATGGCTTTTTACAATATTTGCTATTTGATATCATTCCTGAATTGTTTTCCATTCCTTATTCCTCTTTTATTTCGCATTTAACAGAGAGGAAATGTTTTGGATTTAATACTCCGAGGTTCGTTCAACTTTTTAGGTGTTTCAGGGTCACTGAGCTGTTTTATGTGGGGAGGTGCATGTTGGAGAGGCCAGGAAAAGTGAAGCTTTGAAATGTCTGGAAGTATTGGACCTTCCAGTTACCATTTAGCTCTTAACTGATTGCTTTAAATTCTGATTCTGAGAAAGACAAGAAAATATCTAGAGAATAAGTTGTTTTAGCTTGTGCTTCATTGGACTGGGATTTCAGACAGGGGAATTTTCATATGCAAGAAATAAATTTCCAGCAGAGAGTTATCAGAATTCCTAATTTGTTAATATATATTAAGAATATCATGGTCTTCCATGTGATATTTGAAATATTCTTTGAAGAGCTGATGATAATTTCCAGGTTTTGTTACTCATTGGAAGTTACCATGATGTTGTACGTGGGAATGAATTCTCCAGCTTTAACAAAAGTGCTCTGGAATGCTTTGTTCACATTGGGAAAGAACTTGGTTTAAGAAAACACACTAAAGTTTTCTCAAAAGCTTAGTTTGTCTCTGTTGGTTGCCACCTAAAATAGCAGCCCAAGCCTTTTTGAGGCCCCCAGTGACAAACAGACCTCACCAGCCAGTTAAGGCTTTGATTTCACTCCTAAAAAAGAAATATTTGTTCCGGTTGGTGCATTCCACAGCGAGAGCATGAGCTACATGGCAGAACTGGAATATAATGTTGCTCCAGAGGTATTCTTATGCCTGTAATTATTGGGATAAGAGACTTGTAATTGCTGGCTGCCTGGCAAGGACACAGTGCTGAGCTGATGTGACAATAGCTCCCTGGAGGCACTGACAGACAGCCCAGTCTCCAGCCCTGGGTGCTGCTTGGCAGGAAAAAACAAGCACACAAGAGACACCGGCCGAGCTGGGCTTTTTCCAGCTCTGAAAGGTTGTTTAAGTTCTGTGGTTTTTAAATTATTTTATTACTGGAACTTATCCAGAACAGGAGGCTTCAAAGTGTGTGACACCTGGTACCGCTTGATTTGGCTGTGGCATTCCCAAAGGAGTTCATTAGGAAAGTTGCAGTTTTTAGTCTTGTCTGTGAGAATTTATTTTGTGATTCTGGATGTTGTGTTTTTAAGGATGGCAGTTTTATCTCTGTGGTTCCTCAACTTCCACCCTGTTGTGTCCTGTTCCTTGTCCCTGCTAAAGACCAACCTACAGGTCTGGGAATTAACTGATTCCAGAGTGATCTGAAGGAATAGGAACATAGACAGTTTTGATGCAATTGGGAATCTGGAATAAATGGGAAGGTCTATATGGCTTGGTCTGGATGAGTTCAATATTTGGTCACTCTAAATGTTAAGATAAACCCTTCCTTTCCTCCATGTGAAGGTGTATTGTCATCTGAAGTGCACTGGAACTATGGAGAGATCAACAAACTCATAGAGGTTGCAATCTAAACAACAATAGACAAAAACCAGACTGGAATGACATGATGAAAAAAAAAACCCAAACAACAAGCCAACCTCAAAAAAACAACCCAGACACACACAAGAAAAAAAAAATCCAACATAAAGCTAACCCCAAAACACTAAAATGTAATTTTTTTTAACAAGGTTTTCAGAATTATTTCTCCAAAACTAAATAAATAGATGGTTTTGTGTTTTCCCCCTGTCCATGATATCTGACGTCACTAATAAATATCTAAAGATGTTAGAGCAGCTGCAATTTTAATAAAGGTTAGACATCAAATAAAAAAGCCAGAAAGCTCTACTGAAGGAAGATGCAAAGGTAAAACAGCCATCAAATTGGAATGTGCTGATAAGGATATGTTATCTGAAGATACTTTAAGGAGCATGAGGGGAAATGAGTCGGTTCCTCCTGTTACTGATTGATGTCTCAGGACTGTTCACAGAGAACAAAAGGCAAAATCAGTAGGTGTGAAAAGATTGGCCAGGGCAATGGGTACAGAAGGGTCTGGTAACAAAAAACCATGTTTTCAGGAGCTGTCCAAATGCTGCCAACCTCGAAGTAAATTATAGTGGTCAATTAGACTCCCTGAAGCTTGTGGAGACATTCAGAGCTATTATTGAGAGTGTTGCTGGACAGACCCGTAATGCACATTGTTTGTGTTGGTTACTCTTTGCAAACCTGTTTGCTGAGAATAAAAGTTGTTTACTTTAAAATTCATCCAGGGGCAAAGCCAGGTGAATAAACTGATGAACAGCTCGTTCTGCTCTTACAGGCAGGGAAATCTTTAAAGCCAGAGGGCTGGAACGTGTGATGATGGACTTTCCATGGCATTTAATTTCTTCCACAGCAGCTGAGAGCAGCAGGGTTTGAGGTGGTATCAAAGAAGGGTTCATGGAACAAGCCTTGGTGGGCAGCCATAGGCAGGGAAGCTCCCTGGCACTGAGAGGGGTGGCAGGAGTGCCAACAGGGTTCTGAGGAAAACTGGGAGGAGCTGCTGGCTCTCTGGAGGACAGGGAGACCTCAGCAAGTGAGAGCACTGGGCAATCCCCAGCCATGGGAAACTCAACCAGGGGAAGTGCTGGATTCCACCCCTGGGATGGGGTGACCCCGGATGTACAGACAGACTGGGAATGAGATGGTGGAAAACACTGCTAGGAAAGGGCCCTGAGGGTCCATGGCCAGTTGGCCACGAGCCAGCAGTGCCCTGGCAGCCAGGAGGGACAGTCCTGTCCTGAGGGCATCAGGGAGGGGATTGTCCCGCTCTGCTCTGCCCTGGGGTGGCCTCACCTCCACACTGGGGCAGTTTGGTCTCTGCAGGAGAAGAATAAGGTAGATATTAAGCTCTTAGTACCCAAAGGAGGGCAGTGAAGATGGGGAAGGGCCTTGAGGGAAGCTGTGTGAGGACACTGAGGGTACTTGGTGTGTTCAGCTGGAGGAGACTGAGGGGAGACCTCAGTGCAGTTCCACCTGCCTGGGCAGGGGCAGAGGAGGGGCAGGGACTGAGCTCTGCTCTCTGTGACCAGGGACAGCACCCAGGGAATGGCTGGAGCTGTTCAGGACAGGGTCAGGTTGGATATTACAAAGAGGTTCTTCCCCCAGAGGGTGGTTGGGCACTGACCAGGCTCCCCAGGGCAGTGGGCACAGCACCAAGAGCTCCAGGAGGGTTTGGATGATGCTGTGACTCTTGGGGATGGTCCTGTGCAGGGCTGAGGGTTGGGCTCAGTGATCCCTGTGGGTCCCTTCCAACTCAGCACATTCCGTGGTTCTGTGGGGACACAGACAGTCGTGTAGATATTCTTTGTTGGGATGGTATTTTAAATACTGCCTTGTTTTTGTAGCTGGAAATAGATTAAAATACTACCTTGTGGAAATGGTAAAACCAAAAAAGGAGCAGGCATTAAGCTGGTTCAGTGATACTGAGTCAGTCTGCTGGGAGACATCAAAAAGCAAAGCCAACCCCTACCCTGGTCAGCTCTTCCCTCTGGAAAACATTTTGGCTTTCCAAAGTACCAGGAGATCCCTGTAAATTCAACCAAGCCACAGAACTGTGTCCTCCTGAATACTAATGATGCCATCTAGCACTTTTTACTGTGCTTTTCATCACTGGATCTCTGAGTGCTCTTCAAAGGAGGTCAGTATTGTGAGTGAGAGCCCGGGTCCCCAGAGCTGTGTAATTCTCTGCTGACACGCTGCTGCAGAGGTCTCTGCCCAGGGATGTCTTTCTAGTCTTTATTTTTTTAATTGAAATGTCAAAAAAAAAAAAAAAGAGGCAATTAAACTGCTCCATTAGCAATGTAGAAGTTTGTAGGCAATTTGTTTTACTCCCTTGCCAGCAAATAAACTGTTTCCCATGAATTCTATGATTAATTCCTTAGGGCTGGAAACACTGTTAATTGAGGGATTAAGAACCAGATGTTTGTTGTTCTGAATAAATGTTTAGAAACGTGAAAGACAGGAATTGTAGGTATCCAACCCCCAGACTTCGGTGGGACTCTGGTTCCACCTCCTTGCACAATAGCAGCAGTGATTGTAACAAAATATTCTTTAACAGATGGGTGTTTACTTAAGCCTGAATACCCTCAGTGATGAGTATTCCACAGCTTTGGGCTGCTTGTTCCACTCTTTGAATTATAAAGGTTCCCAGTCCTTTATTTTCCTTTCTATGGCTTCATCTCATCATTTTTTTCTCCCATTTTTGGCTAGGGAGAACCATCAGTTGTTGCTCTCTTAGAACCTCCCTTATGTAGTTCTGTGCAGTTAAATCTTTATTTTACAGGACTAAATGTGACCCAGTCCTTTTAACCTTTCTTCATTCAGCATCCTGTTTCCTTCCCTATGCCTTCAGTCATTACTTTATCTTTTTTTGGAGTATTTACCTGAAATTGTGTTCCAAGGGCAAAGCACAAGACTAATTCTGTTCTAGAAGTTCAAAGCACAGCAAGTGCATTTCTCCTGCACACCTTTATTTTCATCTTGCCATTCTCAATCCCCTTTTCCTGTAAATGTTCAGTCTTTATGTGCTGCTGTTAGATGGTGTGAGATGGATGTGGCCCTTTGGTTTGTGTGGGATCACAGGAATTATTTCCTTGGTGGTAAAACTCTTCCCTGTGAGGGTGGGGAGGCCCTGGCACAGGTTGCCCAGAGAAGCTGTGGCTGCCCCTGGATCCCTGGAAGTGTCCAAGGCCAGGTTGGACAGGGCTTGGAGCAACCTGGGCTGGTGGAAGGTGTCCCTGCCCATGGCAGGGGGTGGAATGAGGTGATTTTAAGGTCCTTTTCCAACCCAAACCATTCTGTGATTCTATGAAAGCAGGACTTGAGCTCTTCTGTGGGTTTTTTGGGGGGGCAGATTCTTGGTTAGTACAAGGAAATGTGTTGTGTGTAAACCAGCCAGGCCAAAGCACTGGTCTTATTTTGCATGTTACCACAGCATTCCAAAGAACCTGGACCTGGCTGCTCTTGCATCAGTTGCAAGAATAATATTAATAATGAAAGTGTTTAACATTTAATGTTCAACGTATTTTACCATCATCTGCTAATTAACTGCAGTGGAGATTTAACCAGGGCTGACTAGACTGAAGCAATTACTTTAATTGTATTAAATATAATTCTATCTGGATACAAAGGCATTGTGTCTCGTGCATTTGCACAGCTGCATTTTTTGCTGTTAAGACTTATTGTTAATCCCAAATTTACTTCTGTGAAGTTGCCCAGTTCCAAGTGAGGAGGTAAACAATCAGCACAGAGGCTGAAGGTCTGGCCCCATCTGCCTGATGGGTCCCTTCCTTTCATGTATGAAAATTGGCACTGCAAGTGCTGCTTTTCCTTCAGAGAAATACACAGTATTTCTTACAATAGAATTGTGTATGTATGTGTGTGTGTGTATGTAGATCTCCATATCACTTCTGCTTCTTGCGGAATTGCTCTCTAAGTAGATGCTCTGTTTGTCTAAAAAGCAGAAGTGTAGCTATTAAGAATTTAGGGATAAGCAAAATGTTTGGAAACAAGTTACGGTGTTCAGGATGCCAACACTTGTATTGTTATTTAGCAAGTGCAAAGTGCCTCACTTTGCATCCTTATTCCACAAATTTTCTGCAAAGAGCAGCCAAATCTGTTACTGATGAAAGGTGGTTTTGTGATAGAAATTGATACATTTTTGTCATTCGTAGAATCGGTAAAATTGGAAAAGAACTCAAAGATCGAGTCCAATCCTTAACCCAGCACTGCCAAGCCCACCAGTAACCCATGTCCCCACGTGCCACATCCACACAACTTTCAAACACTTCCAGGGATGATGATTCCACCTCTGCCCTGGGCAACCTGTTCCAATGCCAGACCACCCTTCCAGTGAAGAACCCCCCACCTGCCTGGTGGATGTTTTGAGATGACAGTTGGCAGGTTCCAGGCACAGCTGTGACCCAAGTGCTGCCTTGTGGGGTCTGCATCCCATATCCCAGTGAAGTGAACTCAACCCAGGAGCTTTCAATGTGTGTTCTTCATCACTCCCCTTGAAGGAATCACTTCCTTCCACCTCACTGAGAAATTTGGAGCAGTTATTTTCTTTCCTCTTGCAGCAGAGATAAGGGATGGGGACTCTTCCCACATCTAAGCTGGTGTGTTCCTTTGTCCCAGTAACTGGAGGAATCTCTGAGCTTCTCACTGGAAGAACAGAAGGATCATCATCATTAGTGGTGCTCATTTAGCAGGCAAACATCCCGGGCAGGATGTGTCTGTGAACTCCAGATGGCTAAATCCTACTTGGGCTCCACTGAACTGAGGGAAGTTTTATGTGAGTCTAATGGGCCAAATGCTTTACTGTGTCACCTTCCCCTTTTTGTGAGTGGCACCGTGGAGTTACAGCAGGGATGAATGATTATCCAACAGCTTTCCTTCAGGAAGGTAATAACTGTCCATCAGTGCCCACACTGGATGGGCAGGATCCTTTCATTCTGGTCTGGAGCTGTGGAGTTAGTGTTGACCTCTGCAAAGGCCAGAGACCCTCTGTGCATGGGACAGACACTTGGCTTTGTTCCTGCTGCTGGGTGAGTGCCAACAGGAGTCAGACTCAACATTTGTAAATCTGGAAGGCGATGCCATAAAATTACCATTTCCCCGTGTCTGAGTGTATTAATTCTCGCTCGCAAGAAAATACACAAAGAAACTTGTTAAAGGAATACATTAAAATTCATCTGTGTATATGATGAATCACCATCCAATTTTGTCTGAGAGGGAGAAAGAGTTTTGGCTCAGCTGTCTGTATATTTTTTTTTTTTTTCGCTCCAAAAAAATATTTTATGCAGGGGAAATTACTAAGAATGAGTCAAATATGTTTCTCTCCACTCTTTTCACTTCCATACAAGTAAATAGATTAGTCTGGGGCTTGTTAATGAGCTCCAAGTCACTTCTCAGATGTGAAGGTCTAAACAGAAAGGGCTCTCTGGAAAGTTTCCCCGATGTGTTTTTATTTTGCTATTTACTCTGCAGCTTCATGTCTGTGTTCCGGGATTCTTTCTTCGAGCTGTAAATAATTCTTCCCCATTTCCAGAATTTCATCCCTATTTTATGCTAACCTGAGTTTTTTGGGGGAGGTTGATTGCTTAGTTGTTGGATTTATTTTAGTGGATGTACGTGCCAATGTTTAGATTTCCAGGAAAGTGTGCTGGTTTGACCTATTTATGAATATAGCTTCGGGAGGAATGTAACCTTGCAAGCAACTAGAGGGAACTTTTTCTGCACTACAGCTTTGAATTGCTCTGTTTTGCTCTATCCAGACCCTAAGCCATTCCTGTAAATCATTCTATAAAGCCCAACACAGGGTTTAACTGTCCCTCAGAGAATGTGTTGTCACCCAGATTTTTTGCCTATCTCATGTCAGGTCTGGGCTGTCAGTAACTAAATCCTACCTGCACATGTAGACAATTTTACTTTTTTGGGTAGGGAAAGTCATCAATGAAGACCATGAGCAGTTGCATCTTTTTCACAGAATTGATTTCAGGAAGGTAACAACTTAATTTTAGGAGCAGTTCTTACCAAATACTTACTCTGTTGTGTTTCTGTGTTCTAACACCAAATAAAACCTTTCTTTTGGGATTAGGTGCACTAGTTTTGGGTAGAAGAGAAACAGTGAGGGACTGCTTGACCTGAGCACATGGAAAATTGCAGACCTGTAAATTAAGTATCTCACACTTAGCTAACTACTTAGCTTTTATTCCGTGACTGAAGATGCAAGAGTTGATTTAATTAAGAACATTTCCCTCTCTGGAGGCCTTCTGCTGAAAGGAAATTACATCTCGGGTTTTAATACCGTGTCATTCACACTGTAAAGGTGAGAGAGAATGTGTGCTGATTGTGAAAAGTCATCAGGAGCATCCTTCCACTTGGGTGTAGGTGGTGTTTGGGTCCTGAAATCGAGCTTAGCAAGGAGGTGCAGCCTTCTCTGAGCTCACAGGGTACAAAGACACGGCATCAAAGGAATCTGATGGAATGACTTGTAGGCAGAGTGGTAGTGACCCTGAAGGGATGTGTAGTTCCTGCACCTTGATGTGTTAAATGGTACATTTGAAGTGTTGTCAGTGTGTCCCTGACCCCTTTTCTGTGAGAGCTGCCAGAAACAGAGCTGTTTGTGGCTGTCAGGACCTTCCCATTATCACCATTAGTGAGGCCATGGCATTTTAAAGCGCTGCTGTAACGTCCCTCAGCACCACACAGGGAGGAAGGACAAGGGACCTGCTGCTGTACTTGGTTTTCCTCCATGGTTTCAGCGCTGAAACATTAATTTTTTTCAGCATCTCTTGGCTCCAACAGTAGCTGATGCCTCTCAGCATCTTACACACAACCTTTATTTTTCATAATGTGTTATTTGGAGCTCTGTTAGGACGTGCTGTCCAGATGCCAAGTGTGTTAAACCTGGTTTTTGTTTGAGGACCAAGTTAGGGAATTGTTCAACCACAGCAGTGGAAAAAGCTTCATGAGCTGGGAAATAGAAGGAAGAGAGACTTCTTCCAAGCAGATGAATTTTAATTTAAATTCTGTTGAAATAAATATGGTTGCAGGAGTAAACAAGGTGCACAGGTAGAACGAGGGATGGGGAACATCCTTCTAGCAAAGATGGAATACTAAAATTGATAAATGTGAAGTTAGTGGATATTATGGAATAGAGGAAAAGCAGTGACTAAAGTAGGAACAAAATATTCAGAAGGAACAGATAAATTCAGATTCAAGTGATGTTGAAGGAATTGACAGGATTAGGGAATATTGCAGGTCTAGTGAGAGCTCAGACATTTGTCACAACTTTTCAGAAGTGAATTTTGAAGTATATAGAATTCTGATTTTTATTTTTTTTTTCTGGACTGTGGCCCTCCTCTCCATTGGATATTTTTTCTTTATCCTGGAGGGTTGCTTAGCAGGGTAGGGATGAACAAGCCCAGCAGGAAAGAAGTTCCAAGAGAAGAATGACCCGTGAACCTGCATGGGGCAGATGGCCAAATTTAGGACAGGCCAGGTTTGAAAAAGGGAGGGAAAAGGTCATGAATGAAGAGTCAAATGCTGACAGAGAAGGATTTACAAAAGGAAATATTGGGTAAATCATAGACAAAATTGCTCCTCAGAATTGATCCAAGAAAGCAACCGAGGCATTAAATAAGGATTCAAAGCAGAGGGTGGGCAGGATGCAGGAAAGGCAATAAGTCGTGTTGAGGTTGTTGCTCAGCCCTTGTGAGCTTTAATAGCAGGGCCTTGGTAACTCTGTCCATGTGAATTTTCAGTGTTTTTGAGGTTGTTTGACATGGAGTCAGTGGAATTCTCCTGAAATCCCTTAAATTCAGTGGGAACTAGATGTAATCTCTTAGAGGGACTGTGTGCTGCAGTGCATTGTCTGGTTAATGCATTCCTTTTTCTTTTTACATTTGTCTTCTTTTTCCCAATGAGGTCTCATCATCTTTCTTACTTTTTTCTTTGTTTTTTTTTTTTTTAAACTCCTGTCACAAACCATCACACCACTTAACAAACTTCCAGCATCTGAATATAAAGCTGTGGTTGAGTATCTTAAGATTCCAGTGCTAAGAGTTATTTAACTAATGCAGTTCCTTTACCATAGGCCCTATTGAGTGCATAGTGAAATAACTGGAAATCTTTCCACCAGCTTCAAAATAAACAGGATGCAGACTCACAATAAGCAGATTTTCAGATGCTTTGCTATTTAATTAGAAGGATACAGATTGTTTGGTGGAATGGTAATAACAGCCTCTGATCACTGGTTCCAGTGAGAACTGTTGCTTTTGAGAATTTGTGGGGAAAAGAGAGTCCATTTTTCATGCTAGGGAAATATTAGCATTTGTTATTGCCTGCACTAGATATTTAGTGCGTGGAATTTGGCACATGAAAAATGCTGGCGTTGAGGTCTGTTTTCCAAAAGTCATTTATACACGTACAAAGGGAAGTTGATAGCAACAATATTAATATATTCCCATGGGGAAAAATATTGTTAAGCATCTCCTGCACAGGCAATCCAACCTCCTCCGTGTCATTCACCTCTTTTAGAAGGGAGTGGGAACTGTTGTGCTTATATTCCTTTGAGATGTAAAGTTGTAATATTACAAATTACCACTTGTTTTCTGTATTGACTAGAAAAATAAATGCAATTATGCTTATGAATGTTGAAAATTAAGCGAGAGAAAGCAATTGTATGTGTTTGAGGATCTTTTCAAATGAAAAGCTGTATTCACTGAATTCTCATGGGCTCTTTTTTCTCCCTGTCATGTTTCGTGACGTGAACTCTCAATTGAGGGAACAGCTGCAGGAAAAACGGCACCAGCCAAGTCACAGGGAATTCACAGGAAATTGAGACGTTTCAGGCCATAACACAAGCACTTTTCACCTTGAGAAATGCTTGACTTTTTATTAGCAAAATGCCTATAAATACAGAGAGGTGTCAAGCCCTTACTGGCAGCACTCACCCTGGGTACTTTGGGTAAGCCTTGCACAGATGGATCGAGATCCTTCACTGTCACCATAGAGAGGGTTTATCTTTCTAATGGTGCAAACTTTTCTCTCCTGGTCTTCTACTTTGGATTTACCTACAGTAGAAACACGAAGGAAATGTCCATGTTGATCAGAAGGGTGCAGTAAGGGAAGCAGAAAAGGAGACCTCCATCATGGGTGTCTTCTTGGTTCATTTAATTCTTTTGAGACAAAATGATCCTTAACACTGAAGATGTGACCACATGCCTTTGATCTTTGAAAATACCATCTATTTATGGATGGTTGGCAGAGTTAGGATGTTTTACCCAGCCCTGGCACACACAGCAGCAGGAGTAGAAGAACTAACTTGGAGGCAGTGAGGGCCCTGCTGTCCTCAGAGCCATGAAACTGCAGGGCTGTTTCTGATTGATTTTAAGATGCTTTAGAGCAAATGTTTTATTTACTGAAAGTTTATGCAGCACTTCCAATTTTTAATTTACTTCTATAACACATCTCTAATATCCAAGTTAGTAAAGCTTTAAGCGACGTGTTTGTCATTGTCACTGGATAACTGTTAGTGAAGCCTCCTCAGGACTCAGTTTGCTCCATAAACTCATTATTCAGATACCACATGAAAACATAACACTCCAAAAGCTTCCTTTTGCTCCATCCCTCTTGTTTTCCATGTATATGAGACTTTTTTTGTATTTCTTTACCATCTTCATCTTATAATCTGGTCGTGAAGATCAAGCTGTGAAGAAATTTGGCAATAAAACCCAAAGCACCTCCTCCATCACCTCCAGCCTAATAGGATATCATCAAGGTATTAAAAAACCAAACAAACTATAAGCTAAATTAACTTCTTGCTAATTTTGATGCAGTCTGGGGTGACTGAGTGAAGATGTACCAGGGATATTGCTGTGCTTTCTCATGGCCAGTTTTACTACTCCATCTGTCCGCAGCAGACGAATGTGTTTCCCCCTTTCAGTTTTATAGGTTTAAGTTGCTTCCAGTATAGTTATGGGAATATTCAAAGGAGGAATCATAACCAGAAAAAAAGTGGTTTAGCTTAGTTCTCATTAGCTGTTCATCTAGAACAGATTGCATGGGATGGTTTTCTGGAGTGTGTCTGATTGCTGCAGCATGGTAACTTAATGGGGACACGTTTTTATCAGCTTAAGTGTGTCTGTGCCAACTGACCTCACAGCTTGGTGTGCAGTGAATCAGCTTTAGAAACTACAGTTGAAATCTAGGATCTCATTTGCATGGCCCCCTTTGAACTTAGTTCACTGTTGTGTACTTGTTTGATTTTTCTGTGGCATCTGGCATCCCTGGTCTGAACTAAAACTCTTCATCCTCCATCCATAAACATTTGTTGTTTTTCAGTCCAGCTTTCAGATCTGAAAAATCCTTGTCCCTATATTTTTTCTTCTGTTCTCTTATGCTCTGAGCTTTTCTTCTCATGCAACATTCATGTTCCTAATCTCACTGAGTTAGGAACTAAATTTTTCTCTTACTCCACGGTGTTTTTACATAGCAACAAACCAAGAAGCTTTCAAATCTCACTACTGTGGCTCTTATCACACCTTCAAGGCCAGGTTGGAAAGGGATTGGAGCAACCTGGGCTAGTGGAAGGTGTCTCTGCCCATGGCAGGGGGTGGAACGAGGTGGTCTTTAATGCCCCCTCCAACCCAAACCATTCTGTGAGCCTGTGGTTTCTGCGTGGCTTTTGTCAAAACTGTGTGTTCATTTCTTTTCTATTTTGTTCCCTTTTTTAGCACCCTCCCTCGGGATCTGTCAGTCACAGCATCAAGCCCAGGGAGAGCCAGATCTGTAAAACTTTTCCCTTCAGCTTGCCAAGAAAACAGCCCAGGCACCCCCTTAGAGCTCAGCTGACTTGGGTACAGAAAGCATTTCTCAGCCTCGTAGCCTTTAAGTGAGAAACAGGATTGCAAAAGCTAATTTGCTTGTTTTCATAGCACGATCTTAATTCTACAAGGGAGAGAGGATGATCTAATCTAATTTAATTTTGCTCTTTGAGAAGGAGGGAGATCACTTGGCCAGCTGCTGCTCTGAGCAAACCCGGAGCGTGCAGGCTACAAGATAAGCTTTGAACTTTATCAAGTCTCTTGGCAGGATATGCTAATGTGTGCTGTTGGGAGAGTTCTGAAACTTTGCCTCTGATTGTATTAATTAGTGTGCTGCTCCAAATGAGCCATAACTCACTGGAAAATAAGGAGCTGTTCCACACAGGGCTTTTTGTGTCCCTGGTGCTTTAGTGTTTGGGCAGGGTGGACTGTGATTTCACAAATCAGGCCAAACCCACGGCCTCCCAGTACTGCTGCTGTTTGGATTTCTTTTTGAAACTTCAGGCATAATGCATTCAAGCAGTTTATTTATTAGAAGAGGGAGAAGTGCGTGCTCCGGTCTTGTGTTTGAAGAGAAAGCCTTTTTCTCCCCAAGTATTTGCACCTCTAACAGACAAGGTGTGGAAGCACCTCAGAGCTTCAGTGATCATACAGAATATTCCTCTAGACAGTGACAAACTCCCTCAAAACCCAAATCCACTGTCATTTAGGGCTCTTAAACTAATCCTCTGAGGTGGACTTGTATTGTTAAAAGTGTAGTTTCTAGGTGGAGTAGGTTTGC
Source organism: Pipra filicauda (assembly GCF_003945595.2). NCBI lineage: Eukaryota > Metazoa > Chordata > Aves > Passeriformes > Pipridae > Pipra > Pipra filicauda. Next base: position 35,681 of record NW_024104880.1, on the reverse strand, counting down.
CAACAGGTTGATGGGCTGTGCTTTCATGTCTGAGGCAATGCCTCAGACCCCCCAAACCTTCCCAAACTGGAGCTGCCATCCCTGCTTCCATCCCTGCTGGGCACCCCCAGCGTGAGATCTGGCTCCCCATAAATCTGTAGGGTTGTGTTACAAGGTAGTGAGTTTTAGTCATGTACAATAATTTAAAAGTCATACATACTTTGGAAAAAAATCGGAGTTTTGTTGTGATTATCAGCTTAGCTTTTCATGCTGATGAGCTCATCAAGCTAATTAGCAGCCTGCCCTGTCTCTTTACATGCCTTGATCATCTTCCATGCAGTGTTGTCCCAGGCTGACACGCTCCTGTCTTCAGGAAAATAAAACCAAATAACTGAAGGTGGTAACTTTAGTCTCACTCCCTGCATTCCAGAGGTTCTGTCTGCACGCTGATTTTTTGCAGATTTGCTCTCTGATAGGACAAAAGGCTTATTTTTCTCTTTAAGATGATATAATGGCTTCATGCATGTGGTTTCAATCAAATAACTGACTTTCTCATCACTTGTGAGCAAGCACAGGTCCTGCCTACAGCTTCACTGCTGGTCTGGCCTGGCTAAACTTGATACCCCACGTGCCTGCAGGGTCTAGGTTGGACTTAGCCCCCTCGGGCATCTCTCTAAGGAAGAGAGATCTAAACATTTGGCCAAAATCTCAGTATTGGCTCAAAGACAAGTATGAACTCTCTAGAAATTCTCATTTAGATCCAGGCACTGCTCTGAGAGCCTTTCCAAGACAGGTAATGTGAGTATTTTGGCTTTCTTATTCTATCAGCTTTCTCTTTAGATTTCTTTTTCCATTTGTCTGAGAAACATTTAAGAAGTAGATGAATCACCAGCATCCTTCCTGTGAAATAAAGAGTTCATACCCTCCATATTAAAAATCAAGCTTTGTACCAACTCCTTTATAAAGACTCCACTCAGTGGAGTCTATTTTGTGGAAAAAGAGAAGACACTGACACTTCTATCTCAAATTTACTCCTTGCTCTAATTGCAGGCAGCCTAATGATTCTCCATTACTACTGTTAATTAAAAGAATGTGACCAGCAGTAGGGTTTTTTTAGTCACCCTACAGCCCTATGCTTCCCTTTATATTTCTTTTTTTAGCTCATGAGGTATCAGGCTTAATCTTCCCACCTGCTTTTCCTGAAGACTTTTTCATTATTCCAAGAGCTAAGGCAATAAGCATTATCTCACTTTATGATAATTATATTTAAAGCCTTCTTAAACTGAAATCAGGTAGGAAATCTGAGAATTGTGCACCAGGGTTGTAAGGTGCACTGCAACAGCCTGTGCAGAATTTGGTGTACTGTTCTATGTATTTTCTGTGTGTATTCTGCTTGAATTTAGAAAAAGTGATAAAACCTGTCAAAATTAAGGTTGGACAAGGCTTGGAGCAACCTGGCCTAGTGGAAGGTGTCCTTGGCCATGGCAGGGAGTTGGAACAAGATGATCTTTAAGGTCCCTTCCAACCCAAACCATTCTGTGATTCGATGAACCTTAGAGTCCATTCCATATTTAATAAGTAGGTTCGGGGCAGTAACTTCAGTGTTTTCATTCAGCTTTCATGCACTTATTCCTGGAGGCTGGTTGACTGTGTAGATGTCTCCTTGTAGTCTGAGGGTTCTTGGACCACAGCTGAGCCTCTTGTGCCCCCTGGTCCAGGTGTCCTTGTGCAGCAGGATGCTCATGGGCCCGTTGAACGTGTGCCCAGTTTGCCATGAAATGTGTTTTCCTGTCATTACCTCACCCTCCAACCTGTGATCCAACCACCAATCTGCTTTTTTTTCCCCTTGCTTATTTACATCCCTGTAACTAATAATGCTTTCACAGCCCAATTATGCCTTCCCCAAACACGTGCATAATCAGTGCCTTCGTTTATTGTCTCTAATTGAAAGTTTGCTACAAAAACTCTGTTCTCCAGGCCAGAATAACAATTTCTGTTGGGTTTGTTGTTTTTAGCTGGTGGTGTTGAGGCAGCACAACAGTGCTGTGCTGCCCTCTGATAAACCAGTATCGAGGTGAAATCAAGAAATCCCTGTACACAAATAATAAGCTCTGCAACCATCTCATGCCAACAGAGCCATGGCTGTGCTAACAGAGGGCAAGTGTTCAGGTGAAGGCTGTAGGTTTGGATAACATCTTCACTAATCAGGCATGTAAGATAATTCAGCTAATTTTTGTTTAGTTAAAAGTAAGCAGAGATATTAGTGCAGAAAGGAAGGAGATGATTTCAGCTTCAGGTAACACACAGTTAAGACACATTTTCCAGTCTTTTCACTTTACTTTTTTTCAGAATATTAACAGTTTAAAGTACTTGGCTATAAAAAAATCTCGAAATGAAAATCAAAATTCTTATTTTTTTTCAGGATACTGGCCTAACTGCAGCAGCAGTTCAATCAGCCTTTACAGTAGTGCAATCTTATTGAATTTCTGCCAGGAATGTAAATGAGAAGCCATTCTGCTTTAAAAGCTTTGGCTAATATAATTAATTGCATTCATTTTCAAGGTGATGTCTTGCTTGTTTGGGCGAGTGAGCAGTAGGGGATTTAAAAAAAAAAATGGAAATTTCATCAGTGATTACAAAAGAGATAGTGATTTACTAATTGCCTTTCACCGTTCCCTGACAGTTTGTGTCTCTTACCAATCTGCCTCCAGTCACTGGAAACATTTGTGTGCTGAGAGATGAGGATAAATACACCACGAGGAATTCTTCAGTGGTGAATTTGTTTTTCTTTCATGGAGAACTAGATTTGTCTCCTGTGTTTTGTAGCGAGTGCAACCATTTACCCTGTGACCCCTGTGCTTTAGATCATAAGATGTTCTAAAGGCTTTAAGTGTTCAGCAGAGAGGAATGTACTCGGGAGCGGTCCTGTCCTGGGGGGTGCTGTGAACCAGAGCCCTGCTGGCACCTGTGCTCTCGTGTTTTCAGCTCCAGGAAACATAAACCAACAGTGATTTACAGCAGTTCACAAAGGGACTGTGGGATGCTGCAGGTTCTGCCTGTTTCCTCATGTTGCTGCCTTGTCCAGCTCAGTCCCTCACAAATTAAATGAGAAAAACCAGACTTCATAATCTGTTTTGACTGCTGGATCTCTAGTAGGGCAGCAGCTGGTTCCTTTATTTCTTTGCTTGCCACGGTGTTTCAGTGTGCAGGGATCTGTGCTAGAGGCAACAGAGGATCTGCTCACAGGTGTGTGGGCTCAGAGTGTGAAGAAACAGATGTTTACCTCGAAATCCAGGATTATAGAGCTATGTGCATTTGAGGGAACACTCCCTTTATATGACTGTAAATGCAGCTGGATGTCTCCAGTTAAAAAACTTGCCTTAAGTTTTAGCAGAGAACTTTTAAAAAGGAAAAGCTGCAGAGTCAGAGAACAGGCATGATAGGATATGCAGGAAAATTTTTAAAGCTATTTGAGCTTTGATGCAAAGTGTATTTATACTTCTGACAGCTATACTTCTTACTCTTACATTTAAATGTCACACATCTCGTATCTACAGAAAACTATCTGTGATGTGGCTCAGTACTTGCAGTGTATCCAGTCTGTGTGTTCTTCTGAAGTGGAGGGATATTTCATGCATTTTTGGTGCTAGTTTTGAGAGACATTCTGCTTATTAGCTTGTCTAGATGCTTATTGTTTATATGTCAAATCTTTCTTTACCCACACAGGTAAAGAGCACGAGAGTTTCATTTTAATCCCACCTGTATTTCCCAAGGGACACCACACACAGGCTTTGCCCCGTGCAGGAGGTTCAGAGCCTCTGTGTTTCCTAGTTCTAGGCATCAAGATGAGAGTGGGCACTCCCACATAGGAAAACAGAGCAAAAGAAAACCATGGGATGCTCCAACAATCCTCTGCTGTTGGAGCAGAACTGGGGAAACCTTGAGTAAAAGTCCAGAGCCTCCAGGTGAGCTCAAACCCATCTCTGTCTTTTAGCAGAAACACAGTTTCTGTGACTAGGTAATTACCAATATTTTTAGTTATCCTCCTCTGCCCTTATTCTGCAGTAGCAACTTAAAAAGATTAAGAATTATCAATTAGAATTTAGAAAGTTTTTTTCCCCTACTCTTTTTGCTATTATTTATTTGGTTTAGCTTTTAAGTCTAAAAGCAGGATTAGAATTTGTTCCAGCTCAGAGGCTGGGACAATAAATGATTTGGGAGTTCTAGATAAATGGGATTTAATCCGTTAGGTGACTGAAATCGGTGCCATGTGCTGAATCAGGGCAATGGTTTCTGCAATCTCCCTTCCCTGCTCTCTGATACATCCTCACTGGCAGCCTGGAGATAACTTGTTAAATCAATCTCTGGAATGAGATCTGTTTGACTCGGTTTAATTTTGTAGAAAAACGTGTTGAATGTAGATGGGAATCATGACAGTGAAGGCACAGACAAATGTCTGGCGTGTGTGGGTTCCTTGAGGCATTTCTGAGTTTCACTTACAAATAGAAAAAGTGTCGACTTTGTGACCCGAGTGAATTGGCAGATTCGGCTCCATGAGCCTGTGGAATCGGTGAGGGAAAGACCCTGCTGATTCCAGCAGTAACCCAGTTCCAGGCTGTTTAACAAACCGCAGCAGGAGCCTCTAAAAAATAGCAGTAGATAAGCAGAAAGTATCAGGAGCTGAATAAACACGAAAGGGTTGGACAGCGCAGTGAAAAAGATCACAAACAATGTTTGCCGGTTCACTGAGGCTTAAATCATTTCCCTGTAGCCAATTCTGTTGAGGAATGAATAAGTAAATACTTTGTACTGCAAGAGCGGTTGCTTCTCTAGGAAAAACAAGTTGACAGTTGGTTTTGGGTTTCTTCCTAAAATGCCTTTTTTTTTTTTTTTCCCCCTGGGTAAAATCAATGCAGACAAACCGAGAAGTAACAAGGTGTTAAATGAAGTTGCCCTTGATGACTGTGCCAGGTCTGCCTTTCCCACTGTCGTAACTGCAGCACGATTCTGTGACATTCCTGTGATGACTCTGTATTTATCCTGCAGTACTTTGCAACCTGGCTCTGGTGTAAATTTGCTTTATTTTCCCGTGGCTCATCTGCTGTTGTTGTTGAGGGTAAAGTGTGGCAGGAAGGAGTGAAATGGAATATTCCTGCTGCAGTTACAGGCTTGTGCTGTTGCCCTGTCGCCTTAAGTGATGGCAGAAATCTTAAAACACTTAAGACACCCATTAAACCCTGATTTCAGCGCTTACTCTTTTTCATCCCGGCAGTTGTCACTGGCATTTAAAGCCCCTGAGCCCAGTTGAGTTTAACTGTGGTGACTATCACCCCGTTGTTCTCCTCCCCTGCCTAAATGAGATGTCTCCCCTGAAAATAACAGGAGTCTGGGATGCAGGTGGCACAGCTTTCAAATGTTAAACCAGACGGCAATTATCCTGAGTTAGGCTCTCATTTGCGATATTCTGAGGTTTTGGAGTTGGATTTTTATTTTTTTTTTTTTTTTTTTAAGCAGCTGTGGTTACTGTTTGACATTTTAAACACTTGTTTGCTTTTAGCTGTTTGCTGAAGTCATGTGTTAATTCTCCTGCGTTGGAAAGGCAATGGAATGCTCCTGGGACCTGGCTGGCTTCTCACCCCTGGAGCTTTAATGGTCCAGGAGGCTCTGACCTTCCCAGTTAGACAATGGACATGATTTCCCTTTAAAAGCCGTATTTGCTACACACGGTATTTCTCTGGGTTTGGAGCTTTTTAAAAAATATTGCCTTTAAAGCTATTACCAGTGTACAAATCAAGGCAGGAGACTCTCTACAAGCTGATTTAACTTCAAGTTAGGAAGCCTGAAGATGGGTTATGGGGTTTCTAAGCTCTGGAAATGCCCGTCAGAAAGCTTTGATCTCTCCTTCCTTCAGGAGATACAGTTCTTTAGTAGGTTTGAAGACGCAGAACAACTTTATTTTCATTTTCTAGTGTTTTAAAATAAAACTGTTTTTTGATCAATGAGAAGAGTAATGTAGAATTTTAAAATGTGAATTCTGATTTCTGAAATTTAAAAATCAGGTGATATTGTATAATTTCTCCTGAACAAAGGAAGTGAGCTCACCTGGATCAGGAAAATATGGAAGAACTTTGCTACCTTTGTAGAATCATTTTGCTTTCTATGGCTGCTCTTTGATCAGTGTGGGGTTTGGACTGCAAAGTGAAAAAGAAGTGATCAGGATTGTTTTATTTGAATACCTTCAGGATGATTTTTTTCCAGTTGGTAAAGCACACGGATACCATTATTGACCTGCTGGTTTGTAAACTCATTTTACACTTCATGTCCTAGCACAGCCCCTAAGAAGTTAGTTGGATTGAGTAGGCACTGGAAATAAAAAGTGGATTATTTCTTGTGTAGGAATGATAAAAGAATAATGAGTATAATCCAAAGTAGGGGAAGGAATTGCATCATCCTCTGTAATTAAGGTTGATGTTTGTATACATTAAATTAAGTAGAAATATTTGTGGTGGCAGAAACCATTGAAGATCTGAAATCTGTATGTATTTTACTCCTTTGCTATTTAGTAAATTGTCAAAATGGTAACTCCTCCAACTGGCTTGTGGAGTTTCTTACAGGGCTATGACTGGGAAAGTCTGCAGCAAGATGTCAAAAATACAGACTTTAGGACTTGTATAAAGGTTATTTATCATCAAAGGAATCAAAGATATTAGATTAGGTCAATCTATGGTTTGGGAGTTGTAGAGAAACGTAAAGCAATGAAGCTGTAAAAGCTGAAAAGAGGGAGAATATAAGTAACCATACAGTTAAAAAAAAGGTGGTGATAGAAACAATGGTTGTAAAAGATAAAGCTGATGCCTTTAATGCATAGCTCAGCAGCATTAAAAGTACAATAAAAAGCAGAAAAGTCCTGGAATGAATGAGCAGAGTGAGTGAAAACTGTAGTGTCTCCTCAGGGCTGCAGTAAGTGGAAAGGCTGTTGGAAAAGAGAAAGGTACAGCAAAAGTAAGACTGGAGTGGTCTGGAGTTCTGAGAATCTAAAAATATTAAGGGACACTGGAAAAATATGTGTTTAAGAGCCTTGGGAGAATGACTGATTGATTGATTGATTGATAGATGTTCTGCTGGGAATGAAAGGGACACATGCTACAGGAATATCTGAGCTGGTGATACGTTTAAGAAGGAGACACCATGAACTGCATGGGAGAGAGGGCAATGCACATTAATAATAATTCTTTGGAATAAAGAGAAATACAGCAAATAGAGACTTTGGAGGACAAGAGTAGGGTAAATGCTTTAAGTAGGCCCCTGGTAAACCGTAACTCAGTGGGGGGAGGAAAAGGGAAGCAGCTTTCCACCAGACTTTGTTTGCCAGCAGTGTTTTATACGTCTGAACTCTTCTCACTTTGTTGCAATAGTGTTGGAGGGTGGTGGTTTTAAGGTTCATGTGGCTGCTGGGGATCCTTGCTGAAAATCCAGGCTGGAGAGTGGAAGAAGGGGGGAAAGAAGGGCTCTGAAGTTACACTGAAAACTGAGCACTGCTGTGATGTTGCTTTAAACTGGACCTTCCCTTAAAAGTCTGGTAGTTCTAGAAGGTGTAACATTCCTGTATGAATTTCCTTCAGTATATATGGCACCATCTGTGGTGCTATTGTGCTTTTCTGTTCTCTGTTACCTTTTGAATTGACTGCTTTAATTATACATTAGTCATCCATTTAGACTTCAGTCATAGTCAAAACAACGTGTTTGCACGTGACATTTGGTCAGTCTGTGTGTTCTTCTGAAGTGGAGGAGTAATTTGTGGATTTTTGGTGCTAGTTTTAAGAGACATTCTGCTTATTAGCTTGCCTAGATGCTTATTGTTTATATGTCAAATTTTTCAACACTTCACTTGTACTGATGATGTTTTTCTGGCTGTGAAGACGTTGCTTTGTCCTGAAGGAATGATTGTTGTTTGTCTTGGTGGATAAGAGTTAACATAAGTATCTTCATAAACAGTAAATAGAACAAAGCCATAAATAATGACTCTTGTAAAAAAAAAAAAAGGCAACTTTGTTTTTTTAACCGTGTTTCCAGACTAATTCTTGCAGGCAAAAAGTAAACATTTAAGCATTATTTTTGTTCATGAAACTGTCAGTTTTCCCAGAATGTTGGCTTCAGATTCCTGGGTTGATTTTGACATCTGTACACAAGAATGCAATTGCTGCACCATAAAATTGTCTGGTAATATTTGAGAGCAGAGAAAAACCAGCCCTGGCTATGACCCTGTTCTTTGGACACTGGGGTGGGAGTGTCTTTCCTTTTCCATCTGTTTGTCCTTGCTCATCCAGGTATGTTTGGATATTTTTGCAATCCCATGAAATGTCTCCAGTGGCAAGTATTCCGTTGTTTCCCACAGGTGACTCTTTGACAGAGTAAGTTGACTGTGCTTTGAGAAAACATTGTTGAAGTTGGAAAACATCCAACTTCAGTGTTTCTGTGATTAGTTGAATCCTCTTTGGAGGATTGTTCTACTGTAGAAAAAAGAAATTAAATTTCCTCTATCAGGTGATTTTTTTTTTTTCCTTATTGATATTGATGTGGGGAATGGCTGCCATTACCTGGAGCTTTTGGTGAAATCCAGGATGAACATGTGATTCCTCAGAATAATTTTTAAGGAAGAGATGGGTTGTTCACTGTCATAGGACAATCTGGTCACCAACTTTGCCATGTCTCTGCCATTTGAGGTTTCCCCCTTACACTGAGATCTCAAATCCCATTAACAAGAGGGGAATTGCACTTAAGAAACATCAAATATCTGTTCTTACTGTGTGATCTTTGCAAATACAAAGTCAACATTGTTTCCTTCTGCTAAATGGATGTTAAATAGACCTTCGTGGGTTTTTCTGGTTGTTGTTTTATAGGGATTTTGGTTTGGTTTTCTCCTTCTCCTATTGTGGTTTCAATGTCTATCTTTTCTCTCTCAGCTTTCTTGGAGCCTGGCCAGTTTGCAACAGTTGAGGATTGAATTTTTTCTTGTCTCTATCAACTGCAGTTGTTTTCCCAAGGAAAAAAAAAAAAAAATGTAATTTTCCCCATTCTGCGACCTGTCTTTCTTATTCACGGTGCTTTTCAAAGGTCATAATATCTTAGCACGTTCTAAATGTCACAGAGGATTTGAATAACTTCTACTTCAACATATGGTGTGTGTCAGCAGTGAACTGCACTACAAACACTGAGCTCAAAGCAAACTGCGTGAGGGAGTCAGGGCAAGAAAGTAAATTAGGAGGGGAAAAATTAAAAATGTGGGATTAGTGGAACAATGAGATGAATCAATACACCCATTTTGACTAGTTGGATAAAATAATATGCTCGAAATTCTCAGGAGAAATTTCTGGCTTTTTGTGTCCATGCCCAACATTTATTTGAAGTCTTCTGTCTGCTTGTAATGTACTTTACAAAAAATAATTATCGGTGCACATTCGATGTAATTTGAAGTATTGACAAAAATGGAGACTTGGAATTTAAAAGTAATTGTCTTTAATTAACATCCAGAAGACAAGCCAGGTTAAACATGTTTGTGTTCAGACAAGGAAGGAGCAATTCTTTTCACGTCCCCCAAAAACCCTGTTTAAAACACAAATTATTTATCAAAGTCACAAAGGTTAGAGAGTGACTGGGTATTTAATGATGTTTTGTGGAAAATTTTTCTTTTTCTTGTGGTTATGTCCAATTGATGAAGTACTCTACTATGCATCAGGATACCATGATTTTTCATATATATATAAATATATATATACAAACACACATGTGCAATTTTTCCTCAGGAGACATGGAACAGGCAGGGCTATATGAGGTCTTGATGAATTTCCATGTAGGTTGTTCTGAATTCCAGTTTGCCTGTTGACTCTTTCTGTTGGGAATGTGTGATTCTTGCCTCCCTTGACTGAACTGGGATAATTGGATAACCAGAACTTCCAGTGGCACTCTGAGGGATGCAGTTGTGCTCCCTCAGTCCTCTTGCCACATGGCTGAATGCCTTTGCAGAGTTGGCAAGGAAATGGTTTTGAAAACTTGTCCATACCCCAAAAACTGAAAAAAGCACCTGAAGTGCCCTGGAATGGTGTTGAAACCTCTTCTAGGAGGTCAGTTCGTCTCCAGTTCTTACTCTTTCTTAGAATTATACAATGGTTTGGGTTGGAAGGGACCTTAAAGATAAACAAGTTCTATCCCCTTGCATGGGCAGGGACACTTTCCACAATCCCCAGTTGATCCAAACCCCGTCCAGCCTGGCCTTGGACACTTGCAGGGATGGGGCAGCCACAGCTTCTCTGGGCAACCTGTGCCAGGGCCTCCCCACCCTCACAGGGAAGAAATTCTTCCTAATACCAATCCAAACATAGTTCTTGTCAGTTTGAAACCATTGCCCCTTGTCCTGCCACTCTAGGCCCTTGTAAATAGTCTCTTTGCATCTGATTGGATCCTTTAGATACTCGAAGGCCTCAATTAGGTCACCTCAAAACTTTTTCTTTCCTAGGGTGAAAAATCCCGATTCTCTCAGTCTTTCCTCAGAGCAGAGGTGCTCCATCCTTCTAGCCATCTTGGTGGCCTGGTGTGGCCTTGCTGCAGCAGTTCCCTGGCCTTGTTGTGTCGGGGACCCCAGAGCTGGAGGCCGCACTGCAGGTGGGGTCTCCTGAGAGCGCAGCAGAGCGGCACAACCCCCCCTGCCCTGCTGCCCCCAGGGCTGGGGATGAGCCCAGGACACGGGGGGGGGTCTGGGCTGAGAGGGCACATTCTAAGGGCCCATGTAATGACAATAATCTTTGACATGTATTTACAGAAGGACAATAAACCAACAACATATCAGAGACGTCTACAGAATTTATTGACTTTTTCCTAATTTTTTTAATAAATCCAGTGTTCTTCTTTACAGAAGCAAGAGTCCTCTTGATGACAACAGTCTTAATATTAACAACCATCTTCTTAATAAAAACAACTCTCTTCTTAATATAAATATCTTCTTAATAAAAACAACTATCTTCTAAATAAAAGAAAATCTTCTTAATAAAAAACTATCTTCTTAAAAAGAAACCTTATCTTCTTAAAAAAACTATCATCTTCATAAAATCTATCTTCTTAAATAAAACCTTATCTTCTTTAAATAAAACCTTATCTTCTTAAAAAAACTATTATCAAAAAACTATCTTCTTATTAGAAATCTATCATCTTAAACTATCTTCTCTATACAAACTACAGTCTTCTTAAAAAGTGAACAATAGAAAACATATTTACAGAAAAAAATGAAAAACATATGTACAGCATGGCCGATGCCATGGCCGGCAGGTCCGTCAGTCCTGGAAGAAAAGCAAGGGCACGGTCAGTGCAGTCGGGCCCTGCTGGGTGTTCCCTGTGCCCCCAGCCTGGCACACCCAGCAGGTGACCCTGGGGCAGGGCATGGCCAGGACGTGCCTGTTCTGCTGCTGGGGGACTGTCCTCATCCCAGCACCATGTCCTCCTCCTCATCTGGATGGTCCACATCCATCTCCTCGATCTCCTCCACCTCATCGACTTCCATCTCTTCTTCCATCTCTTGGATGTCCACCTCCATCCTCTCCTCTGCATCCACCACAACATCCACATCCATCTTTTCCTCCGTATCTCCAGCAGTCTGTGTAAGGGAGCACAAGCTCAGAGAGGGGTCCCTGTCCCACACCAGCCCCACAGAGCTCCAGCCTTCCTGGGAAGTCAGGGGTTTCCCACCTCCATGGATTGGCACTGTACCTTCACTGGGAGGAGGTTGCCCATCCTGCTGGGATGGCTGCAGAGCTCCAGAGAGTAGGTTGAGTCCAGGACTCGCGGGTCTCTCCGGGATCTCCTGTCGAGGGCGCGCTGTGAGCTGCTCACAGATCGCTGTCAGCAGGGGAATGGCTGCGTTGTGCTCGTCGCCGGGCCCTGGCAGTTCCCCATGGAACACGGGCACAGCTCTGGCAGCTGTGATGTCACAGGAGTTGTGGGGCCACTCCAGCAGTGGGGATGGGGATCATGGAATGATGGAATCCTTGAATGGTTTGGCTTGGGAGGGACCTTAAAATCATCTTGTTCCAACCTGACCAGGTTGCTCAGGGCCACGTCCAAGTGGACCTTGAATGTTGCCAGGGATGGGGCAGCCACAGCCTCTCTGCACAGCCCCTGCCAGGGCCTCACCACCCTCACAGGAAACAATATTTTCCTAACATCAAATCTAACCCTCTTGTCTGTCAGTTTGGGCCCCTTGTCCTGTCACTACAGTTGCTGACCAAGAGTCACCCTCCGGCTTCCTTGGAGGCCCCTTCCCAGACGGGAAGGTTTCTCCCAGGTCTCCACACAACCTTCTCTTCTCCAGGCTGAAGAGCCCCAACTTTGCCAGCCTGTGTGCAGAGGGGAGGTGCTCGAGGTCCCTGAGCCCCTTGGTGGCCTGGTCTGGCCTTGCTGCAGCAGTTCCCTGGCCTTGTTGTGTCGGGGACCCCAGAGCTGGAGGCCGCACTGCAGGTGGGGTCTCCTGAGAGCGCAGCAGAGCGGCACAACCCCCCCTGCCCTGCTGCCCCCAGGGCTGGGGATGAGCCCAGGACACGGGGGGGGTCTGGGCTGAGAGGGCACATTCTAAGGGCCCATGTAGTGACAAGAATCTTTGAAATGTATTTACAGAAGGACAATGAAACAACAACATATAAGACATGTGTCCAGAATTTATTGACATTTTCAGAATTTTCTTAATAAAACCAGTACTCTTCTTCAAAGAAACGACAGTCTTCTTGATGACAACAGTCTTAATATCAACAAACATCTCCTTATTAAAAACAATTGTCTTTTTAATAAAAATATCTTCTTAATAAAAACAACTATCTTCTAAATAAAACAACTATCTTCTTAGTAAAATCTATCTTCTTAAAAAGAAACCTTATCTTCTTAAAAAACTATCATCTTCATAAAAAACTATCTTCTTAAATAAAAATCTATCTTCTTTAAAAGAAAACTTATCTTCTAAAAAAAGCTATTGTCTTATCAAAAAACTATCTTCTTATAAAAAATCTATCTTCTTAAACTATCTTCTCTATACAAACTACAATCTTCTTAAAAAGTGAACAATAGAAAACGTATTTACAGAAAAAAGTGAATAACATATGTACAGGTGGCCGATGCCATGGCCAGTGTGTCCGTCAGTCCTGGAAGAAAAGCAAGGGCACGGTCAGTGCAGTCGGGCCCTGCTGGGTGTTCCCTGTGCCCCCAGCCTGGCACACCCAGCAGGTGACCCCGGGGCAGGGCATGGCCAGTACGTGCCTGTCGTGCTGCTGGGGGACTGTCCTCATCCCAGCACCATGTCCTCCTCCTCATCTTACTGGTCGACCTCCATCTCCTTGATCTCATCCACCACATCGACCTCCATCTCTTCATCAAACTCTTGGACGTCCACCTCCATCCTCTCCTCTGTGTCCACCACAACGTCGACGTCCATCTCTTCCTCGGTATCTCCAGCAGTCTGTGTAAGGGAGCACAAGCTCAGAGAGGGGTCCCTGTCCCACAGCAGCCCCACCGAGCTGCAGCCTTCCTGGGAAGTCAGGGGTTTCCCACCTGCATGGCTTGGCACTGTACCTTGACTGGGAGGAGGTTGCCCATCCTGCTGGGATGGCTGCAGAGCTCCGGAGAGTAGGCTGAGTCCAGGACTCGCGGGTCTCTCAGGGATCTCCTGTCGAGGGCGCGCTGTGAGCTGCTCACAGATCGCTGTCAGCAGGGGAATGGCTGCGTTGTGCTCGTCGCCGGGCCCTGGCAGTTCCCCATGGAACACGGGCACAGCTCTGGCAGCTGTGATGCCACAGGAGTTGTGGGGCCGCTCAGCAGTGGGGATGGGGATCATGGAATGATGGAATCCTTGAATGGTTTGGCTTGGGAGGGACCTTAAAATCATCTTATTCCAACCTGACCAGGTTGCTCAGGGCCCCTTCCAAGTTGATCTTGAATGTTGCCAGGGATGGGGCATCCACAGCCTCTCTGCACAGCCCCTGCCAGGGCCTCGCCACCCTCACAGGAAACAATACTTTCCTAACATAAAAATCCAACCCTCTGTCAGTTTGAGCCCATTCCCCCTTGTCTTGTCACTACAGTTGCTGACCAAGAGTCACCCTCCGGCTTCCTTGGAGGCCCCTTCCCAGACGGGAAGGTTTCTCCCAGGTCTCCACACAACCTTCTCTTGTCCAGGCTGAAGAGCCCCAACTTTGCCAGCCTGTGTGCAGAGGGGAGGTGCTCGAGGTCCCTGAGCCCCTTGGTGGCCTGGTCTGGCCTTGCTGCAGCAGTTCCCTGGCCTTGTTGTGTCGGGGACCCCAGAGCTGGAGGCCGCACTGCAGGTGGGGTCTCCTGAGAGCACAGCAGAGCGGCAGAACCCCCCTGCCCTGCTGCCCCCAGGGCTGGGGATGAGCCCAGGACACGGGGGGGGTCTGGGCTGAGAGGGCACATTCTAAGGGCCCATGGAACAACAAGAATCTTTGACATGTATTTACGGAAGGGCAATAAACCAACAACATATCAGAGACGTGTACAGAATTTATTGACTTTTTCCAAATTTTCTTAATAAATCCAGTGTTCTTCTTTACAGAAGCAAGAGTCTTCCTGATGACAACAGTCTTAATATCAAAAACCATCTTCTTCTTTTAAAAACAATTATCTTCTTGAAAAACCAACTCTCTTCTTAATAAAAATATCTTCTTAATAAAAACAACTATCTTCTAAATAAAAATATCTACTTAATAAAAAACTATCTTCTTAAAAAGGAACCTTATCTTCTTAAAAAAACTATCATCTTAATAAAAAACTATCTTCTTAAATAAAAATCTATCTTCTTTAAAAGAAAACTTATCTTCTTAAAAAAGCTATTATCTTATGAAAAAACTATCTTCTTATTAAAAAATCTATCTTCTTAAACTATTTTCTTAATCTAAACTACAGTCTTCTTAAAAAGTGAATAATATAAAACATATTTACAGAAAAAAATGAAAAACATATGTACATCATGGCCGATGCCATGGCCAGCAGGTCCGTCAGTCCTGGAAGAAAAGCAAGGGCACGGTCAGTGCAGTCGGGCCCTGCTGGGTGTTCCCTGTGCCCCCAGCCTGGCACACCCAGCAGGTGACCCCGGGGCAGGGCATGGCCAGGACGTGCCTGTCGTGCTGCTGGGGGACTGTCCTCATCCCAGCACCATGTCCTCCTCCTCATCTTACTGGTCAACATCCATCTCTTCGATCTCATCCACCACATCGACCTCCATTTCTTCATCAAACTCTTGGACGTCCACCTCCATCCTCTCCTCGGTATCCACCACAACGTCGACGTCCATCTCTTCCTCGGTATCTCCGGCAGTCTGTGTAAGGGAGCACAAGGTCAGAGAGGGGTCCCTGTCCCACACCAGCCCCACCGAGCTCCAGCCTTCCTGGGAAGTCAGGGGTTTCCCACCTCCATGGCTTGGCACTGTACCTTGACTGGGAGGAGGTTGCCCATCCTGCTGGGATGGCTGCAGAGCTCCAGAGAGTAGGATGAGTCCAGGACTCGCGGGTCTCTCAGGGATCACCTGACGAGGGTGCGCTGTGAGCTGCTCACAGATCGCTGTCAGCAGGGGAATGGCTGCGTTGTGCTCGTCGCCGGGCCCTGGCAGTTCCACATGGAACACAGGCACAGCTCTGGCAGCTGTGATGTCCCAGGAGTTTGTGGGCCCGCTCAGCAGTGGGGAGTGGGATCAATGAGGATGGAATCCTTGAATGGTTTGGCTTGGGAGGGACCTTAAAAAAAAATCAGCTTATTCCAACCTGTCCAGTTTGATCAGGGCCCCAAGTGGTCCTTGAATGTTGCAGGATGGGGCAGCCACAGCTCTCTCACAGCCCCTGCAGGGCGCCCTCGCCACCCTCACAGGAAACATATTTTTCCTAACCTAAAAAGTCTAAAACCCCTGTGTCCCTGTCAGTTTGAGCCCATTCCTCCCTTGTCCTGTCACTACAGTTGCTTAGACCAGAGTTACCCTCTCCGGCGTCCTTGGAGGCCCGTCCCATACGGGAAGGTTTCTCCCATGTCCCTCCCACAACCTTCTCGTGTCCAGGCTGAAGAGGCCCCAACTTTTGGCCAGCCTGTGTGCAGAGGGGAGGTGGGCTCGAGGTCCCTGAGCCCCTTGGTGGCCTGGTGTGGCCTTGCTGCAGCAGTTCCCTGGCCTTGTTGTGTTGGGGACCCCAGAGCTGGAGGCCGCACTGCAGGTGGGGTCTCCTGAGAGCGCAGCAGAGCGGCACAACCCCCCCTGCCCTGCTGCCCCCAGGGCTGGGGATGAGCCCAGGACACGGGGGGGGTCTGGGCTGAGAGGGCACATTCTAAGGGCCCATGGAACAACAAGAATCTTTGACATGTATTTACGGAAGGGCAATAAACCAACAACATATCAGAGACGTGTACAGAATTTATTGACTTTTTCCAAATTTTCTTAATAAATCCAGTGTTCTTCTTTACAGAAGCAAGAGTCTTCCTGATGACAACAGTCTTAATATCAAAAACCATCTTCTTCTTTTAAAAACAATTATCTTCTTGAAAAAACAACTCTCTTCTTAATAAAAATATCTTCTTAATAAAAACAACTATCTTCTAAATAAAAATATGTACTTAATAAAAAATTATCTTCTTAAAAAGGAACCTTATCTTCTTAAAAAACTATCATCTTAATAAAAAACTATCTTCTTAAATAAAAATCTATCTTCTTTAAAAGAAAACTTATCTTCTTAAAAAAGCTATTGTCTTATGAAAAAACTATCTTCTTATGAAAAAATCTATCTTCTTAAACTATTTTCTCTATCCAAACTACAGTCTTCTTAAAAAGTGAATTATGTAAAACATATTTACAGAAAAAAGTTAAAAACATATGTACATCATGGCCGATGCCATGGCCAGCAGGTCCGTCAGTCCTGGAAGAAAAGCAAGGGCACGGTCAGTGCAGTGGGGCCCTGCTGGGTGTTCCCTGTGCCCCCAGCCTGGCACACCCAGCAGGTGACCCCGGGGCAGGGCATGGCCAGTACGTGCCTGTCGTGCTGCTGGGGGACTGTCCTCATCCCAGCACCATGTCCTCCTCCTCATCTTACTGGTCGACCTCCATCTCCTCGATCTCATCCACCACATCGACCTCCATCTCTTCATCAAACTCTTGGACGTCCACCTCCATCATCTCCTGTGTGTCCACCACAACGTCGACGTCCATCTCTTCTACACTATCTCCAGCAGTCTGTGTAAGGGAGCACAACGTCAGAGAGGGGTCCCTGTCCCACACCAGCCCCACCGAGCTGCAGCCTTCCTGGGAAGTCAGGGGTTTCCCACCTGCATGGCTTGGCACTGTACCTTGACTGGGAGGAGGTTGCCCATCCTGCTGGGATGGCTGCAGAGCTCCAGACCGTAGGTTGAGTCCAGGACTCGCGGGTCTCTCCGGGATCTCCTGTCGAGGGCGCGCTGTGAGCTGCTCACAGATCGCTGTCAGCAGGGGAATGGCTGCGTTGTGCTCGTCGCCGGGCCCTGGCAGTTCCCCATGGAACACGGGCACAGCTCTGGCAGCTGTGATGTCACAGGAGTTGTGGGGCCGCTCAGCAGTGGGGATGGGGAGCATGGAATGATGGAATCCTTGAATGGTTTGGCTTGGGAGGGACCTTAAAATCATCTTATTCCAACCTGTCCAGGTTGCTCAGGGCCCCTTCCAAGTGGTCCTTGAATGTTGCCAGGGATGGGGCATCCACAGCCTCTCTGCACAGCCCCTGCCAGGGCCTCACCACCCTCACAGGAAACAATACTTTCCTAACATAAAAATCTAACCCTCTGTCAGTTTGAGCCCATTCTCCCTTGTCCTGTCACTACAGTTGCTGACCAAGAGTCACCCTCCGGCTTCCTTGGAGGCCCCTTCCCAGACGGGAAGGTTTCTCCCAGGTCTCCACACAACCTTCTCTTGTCCAGGCTGAAGAGCCCCAACTTTGCCAGCCTGTGTGCAGAGGGGAGGTGCTCGAGGTCCCTGAGCCCCTTGGTGGCCTGGTGTGGCCTTGCTGCAGCAGTTCCCTGGCCTTGTTGTGTCGGGGACCCCAGAGCTGGAGGCCGCACTGCAGGTGGGGTCTCCTGAGAGCGCAGCAGAGCGGCACAACCCCCCCTGCCCTGCTGCCCCCAGGGCTGGGGATGAGCCCAGGACACGGGGGGGGGTCTGGGCTGAGAGGGCACATTCTAAGGGCCCATGGAACAACAATAATCTTTGACATGTATTTACAGAAGGACAATAAAACAAAAACATGTCAGAGACGTCTACAGAATTTATTGACTTTTTCCGAATTTTTTTTAAAAATCCAGCATTCTTCTTTACAGAAGCAAGAGTCTTCTTGATGGCAACAGTCTTAATATCAACAGCCATCTTCTTAATAAAAAACATTATCTTCTTGTAAAAAACACTATCTTCTTAATAAAAATATCTTCTTAATAAAAACAACTATCTTCTAAATAAAAATATCTACTTAATAAAAAACTATCTTCTTAAAAAGGAACCTTATCTTCTTAAAAAACTATCATCTTAATAAAAAACTATCTTCTTAAATAAAAATCTATCTTCTTTAAAAGAAAACTTATCTTCTTAAAAAAGCTATTGTCTTATGAAAAAACTATCTTCTTATTAAAAAATCTATCTTCTTAAACTATTTTCTCTATCCAAACTACAGTCTTCTTAAAAAGTTAATAATATAAAACATATTTACAGAAAAAAATGAAAAACATATGTACATCATGGCCGATGCCATGGCCAGCAGGTCCGTCAGTCCTGGAAGAAAAGCAAGGGCACGGTCAGTGCAGTCGGGCCCTGCTGGGTGTTCCCTGTGCCCCCAGCCTGGCACACCCAGCAGGTGACCCCGGGGCAGGGCATGGCCAGGACGTGCCTGTCGTGCTGCTGGGGGACTGTCCTCATCCCAGCACCATGTCCTCCTCCTCATCTTACTGGTCGACCTCCATCTCCTCGATCTCATCCACCACATCGACCTCCATCTCTTCTACTAACTCTTGTGTGTCCACCTCCATCATCTCCTCTGTGTCCAACACAACGTCCACATCCATCTGTTCCTCCGTATCTCCAGCAGTCTGTGTAAGGGAGCACAACCTCAGAGAGGGGTCCCTGTCCCACACCAGCCCCACAGAGCTCCAGCCTTCCTGGGAAGTCAGGGGTTTCCCACCTCCATGGCTTGGCACTGTACCTTCACTGGGAGGAGGTTGCCCATCCTGCTGGGATGGCTGCAGAGCTCCAGAGAGTAGGTTGAGTCCAGGACTCGCGGGTCTCTCAGGGATCTCCTGTCGAGGGCGCGCTGTGAGCTGCTCACAGATCGCTGGCAGCAGGGGAATGGCTGCGTTGTGCTCGTCGCCGGGCCCTGGCAGTTCCCCATGGAACACGGGCACAGCTCTGGCAGCTGTGATGTCACAGGAGTTGTGGGGCCGCTCAGCAGTGGGGGACAGGGATCATGGAATGATGGAATCCTTGAATGGTTTGACTTGGGAGGGACCTTAAAATCATCTTGTTCCAACCTGACCAGGTTGCTCAGGGCCCCATCCAAGTGGACCTTGAATGTTGCCAGGGATGGGGCATCCACAGCCTCTCTGCACAGCCCCTGCCAGGGCCTTGCCACCCTCACAGGAAACAATGTTTTCCTAACATCAAATCTAACCCTCCCCTGTGTCAGTTTGAAGCCCTTGTCCTGTCACTACAGTTGCTGACCAAGAGTCACCCTCCGGCTTCCTTGCAGGCCCCTTCCCAGACGGGAAGGTTTCTCCCAGGTCTCCACACAACCTTCTCTTCTCCAGGCTGAAGAGCCCCAACTTTGCCAGCCTGTGTGCAGAGGGGAGGTGCTCGAGGTCCCTGAGCCCCTTGGTGGCCTGCTCTGGCCTTGCTGCAGCAGTTCCCTGGCCTTGTTGTGTCGGGGACCCCAGAGCTGGAGGCCGCACTGCAGGTGGGGTCTCCTGAGAGCGCAGCAGAGCGGCACAACCCCCCCTGCCCTGCTGCCCCCAGGGCTGGGGATGAGCCCAGGACACGGGGGGTCTGGGCTGAGAGGGCACATTCTAAGGACCCATGTAATGACAATAATCTGTGAAATGTATTTACAGAAGGACAATAAACCAACAACATATCAGAGACGTGTACAGAATTTATTGACTTTTTCCAAATTTTCTTAATAAATCCAGTGTTCTTCTTTACAGAAGCAAGAGTCTTCTTGATGACAACAGTCTTAATATCAAAAACCATCTTCTTCTTTTAAAAACAATTATCTTCTTGAAAAAACAACTCTCTTCTTAATAAAAATATCTTCTTAATAAAAACAACTATCTTCTAAATAAAAATATGTACTTAATAAAAAATTATCTTCTTAAAAAGGAACCTTATCTTCTTAAAAAACTATCATCTTAATAAAAAACTATCTTCTTAAATAAAAATCTATCTTCTTTAAAAGAAAACTTATCTTCTTAAAAAAGCTATTGTCTTATGAAAAAACTATCTTCTTATGAAAAAATCTATCTTCTTAAACTATTTTCTCTATCCAAACTACAGTCTTCTTAAAAAGTGAATTATGTAAAACATATTTACAGAAAAAAGTTAAAAACATATGTACATCATGGCCGATGCCATGGCCAGCAGGTCCGTCAGTCCTGGAAGAAAAGCAAGGGCACGGTCAGTGCAGTCGGGCCCTGCTGGGTGTTCCCTGTGCCCCCAGCCTGGCACACCCAGCAGGTGACCCCGGGGCAGGGCATGGCCAGTACGTGCCTGTCGTGCTGCTGGGGGACTGTCCTCATCCCAGCACCATGTCCTCCTCCTCATCTTACTGGTCGACCTCCATGTCCTCGATCTCATCCACCACATCGACCTCCATCTCTTCATCAAACTCTTGGACGTCCACCTCCATCCTCTCCTCGGTATCCACCACAACGTCGACGTCCATCTCTTCCTCGGTATCTCCAGCAGTCTGTGTAAGGGAGCACAAGCTCAGAGAGGGGTCCCTGTCCCACAGCAGCCCCACCAAGCTGCAGCCTTCCTGGGAAGTCAGGGGTTTCCCACCTGCATGGCTTGGCACTGTACCTTGACTGGGAGGAGGTTGCCCATCCTGCTGGGATGGCTGCAGAGCTCCAGAGAGTAGGCTGAGTCCCGGACTCGCGGGTCTCTCCGGGATCTCCTGTCGAGGGCGCGCTGTGAGCTGCTCACAGATCGCTGTCAGCAGGGGAATGGCTGCGTTGTGCTCGTCGCCGGGCCCTGGCAGTTCCCCATGGAACACGGGCACAGCTCTGGCAGCTGTGATGTCACAGGAGTTGTGGGGCCGCTCAGCAGTGGGGATGGGGATCATGGAATGATGGAATCCTTGAATGGTTTGGCTTGGGAGGGACCTTAAAATCATCTTATTCCAACCTGTCCAGGTTGCTCAGGGCCCCTTCCAAGTGGTCCTTGAATGTTGCCAGGGATGGGGCAGCCACAGCCTCTCTGCACAGCCCCTGCCAGGGCCTCGCCACCCTCACAGGAAACAATATTTTCCTAACATAAAAATCTAACCCTCTGTCAGTTTGAGCCCATTCTCCCTTGTCCTGTCACTACAGTTGCTGACCAAGAGTCACCCTCCGGCTTCCTTGGAGGCCCCTTCCCAGACGGGAAGGTTTCTCCCAGGTCTCCACACAACCTTCTCTTGTCCAGGCTGAAGAGCCCCAACTTTGCCAGCCTGTGTGCAGAGGGGAGGTGCTCGAGGTCCCTGAGCCCCTTGGTGGCCTGGTGTGGCCTTGCTGCAGCAGTTCCCTGGCCTTGTTGTGTCGGGGACCCCAGAGCTGGAGGCCGCACTGCAGGTGGGGTCTCCTGAGAGCGCAGCAGAGCGGCACAACCCCCCCTGCCCTGCTGCCCCCAGGGCTGGGGATGAGCCCAGGACACGGGGGGGGGTCTGGGCTGAGAGGGCACATTCTAAGGGCCCATGGAACAACAAGAATCTTTGACATGTATTTACGGAAGGGCAATAAACCAACAACATATCAGAGACGTGTACAGAATTTATTGACTTTTTCCAAATTTTCTTAATAAATCCAGTGTTCTTCTTTACAGAAGCAAGAGTCTTCTTGATGACAACAGTCTTAATATCAACAACCATCTTCTTCTTTTAAAAACAATTATCTTCTTGAAAAAACAACTCTCTTCTTCATAAAAATATCTTCTTAATAAAAACAACTATCTTCTAAATAAAAATATCTACTTAATAAAAAACTATCTTCTTAAAAAGGAACCTTATCTTCTTAAAAAAACTATCATCTTAATAAAAAACTATCTTCTTAAATAAAAATCTATCTTCTTTAAAAGAAAACTTATCTTCTTAAAAAAGCTATTGTCTTATGAAAAAACTATCTTCTTATGAAAAAATCTATCTTCTTAAACTATTTTCTCTATCCAAACTACAGTCTTCTTAAAAAGTGAATTATGTAAAACATATTTACAGAAAAAAGTTAAAAACATATGTACATCATGGCCGATGCCATGGCCAGCAGGTCCGTCAGTCCTGGAAGAAAAGCAAGGGCACGGTCAGTGCAGTGGGGCCCTGCTGGGTGTTCCCTGTGCCCCCAGCCTGGCACACCCAGCAGGTGACCCCGGGGCAGGGCATGGCCAGTACGTGCCTGTCGTGCTGCTGGGGGACTGTCCTCATCCCAGCACCATGTCCTCCTCCTCATCTTGATGGTCCACATCCATGTCCTCGATCTCCTCCACCTCATCGACTTCCATCTCTTCATCCATCTCTTGGACGTCCACCTCCATCATCTCCTCTGTGTCCACCACAACGTCGACGTCCATCTCTTCCTCGGTATCTCCAGCAGTCTGTGTAAGGGAGCACAACGTCAGAGAGGGGTCCCTGTCCCACACCAGCCCCACCGAGCTGCAGCCTTCCTGGGAAGTCAGGGGTTTCCCACCTGCATGGCTTGGCACTGTACCTTGACTGGGAGGAGGTTGCCCATCCTGCTGGGATGGCTGCAGAGCTCCAGAGAGTAGGTTGAGTCCAGGACTCGCGGGTCTCTCCGGGATCTCCTGTCGAGGGCGCGCTGTGAGCTGCTCACAGATCGCTGTCAGCAGGGGAATGGCTGCGTTGTGCTCGTCGCCGGGCCCTGGCAGTTCCCCATGGAACACGGGCACAGCTCTGGCAGCTGTGATGTCACAGGAGTTGTGGGGCCGCTCAGCAGTGGGGGACAGGGATCATGGAATGATGGAATCCTTGAATGGTTTGACTTGGGAGGGACCTTAAAATCATCTTATTCCAATCTGACCAGGTTGCTCAGGGCCCCATCCAAGTTGATCTTGAATGTTGCCAGGGATGGGGCATCCACAGCCTCTCTGCACAGCCCCTGCCAGGGCCTCGCCACCCTCACAGGAAACAATATTTTCCTAACATCATCTCTAACCCTCCCCTCTGTCAGTTTGAAGCCCTTGTCCTGTCACTACAGTTGCTGACCAAGAGTCACCCTCCGGCTTCCTTGGAGGCCCCTTCCCAGACGGGAAGGTTTCTCCCAGGTCTCCACACAACCTTCTCTTGTCCAGGCTGAAGAGCCCCAACTTTGCCAGCCTGTGTGCAGAGGGGAGGTGCTCGAGGTCCCTGAGCCCCTTGTTGGCCTGGTGTGGCCTTGCTGCAGCAGTTCCCTGGCCTTGTTGTGTCGGGGACCCCAGAGCTGGAGGCCGCACTGCAGGTGGGGTCTCCTGAGAGCGCAGCAGAGCGGCACAACCCCCCCTGCCCTGCTGCCCCCAGGACTGGGGATGAGCCCAGGACACGGGGGGGTCTGGGCTGAGAGGGCACATTCTAAGGGCCCATGGAACAACAAGAATCTTTGACATGTATTTACGGAAGGGCAATAAACCAACAACATATCAGAGACGTGTACAGAATTTATTGACTTTTTCCAAATTTTCTTAATAAATCCAGTGTTCTTCTTTACAGAAGCAAGAGTCTTCCTGATGACAACAGTCTTAATATCAAAAACCATCTTCTTCTTTTAAAAACAATTATCTTCTTGAAAAAACAACTCTCTTCTTCATAAAAATATCTTCTTAATAAAAACAACTATCTTCTAAATAAAAATATCTACTTAATAAAAAACTATCTTCTTAAAAAGGAACCTTATCTTCTTAAAAAAACTATCATCTTAATAAAAACTATCTTCTTAAATAAAAATCTATCTTCTTTAAAAGGAAACTTATCTTCTTAAAAAAGCTATCATTCTAATAAAAACTATCTTCTTATTTAAAAACCTATCTTCTTAAACTTTCTTCTTCATAAAACCAACAAACTCCTTAAAAAGTGAATTATGTAAAACATATTTACAGAAAAAAATGAAAAACATATGTACAGCATGGCCAATTCCATGGCCGGCAGGTCCGTCAGTCCTGGAAGAAAAGCAAGGGCACGGTCAGTGCAGTCGGGCCCTGCTGGGTGTTCCCTGTGCCCCCAGCCTGGCACGGGTACCCAGCAGGTGACCCCGGGGCAGGGCATGGCCAGTACGTGCCTGTCGTGCTGCTGAGGGACTGTCCTCATCCCAGCACCATGTCCTCCTCCTCATCTTACTGGTCGACCTCCATCTCCTCGATCTCATCCACCACATCAACTTCCATCTCTTCATCAAACTCTTGGACGTCCACCTCCATCCTCTCCTCGGTATCCACCACAACGTCGACGTCCATCTCTTCCTCGGTATCTCCGGCAGTCTGTGTAAGGGAGCACAAGCTCAGAGAGGGGTCCCTGTCCCACAGCAGCCCCACCGAGCTGCAGCCTTCCTGGGAAGTCAGGGGTTTCCCACCTGCATGGCTTGGCACTGTACCTTGACTGGGAGGAGGTTGCCCATCCTGCTGGGATGGCTGCAGAGCTCCAGACCGTAGGTTGAGTCCAGGACTCGCGGGTCTCTCCGGGATCTCCTGTCGAGGGCGCGCTGTGAGCTGCTCACAGATCGCTGTCAGCAGGGGAATGGCTGCGTTGTGCTCGTCGCCGGGCCCTGGCAGTTCCCCATGGAACACGGGCACAGCTCTGGCAGCTGTGATGTCACAGGAGTTGTGGGGCCGCTCAGCAGTGGGGATGGGGATCATGGAATGATGGAATCCTTGAATGGTTTGGCTTGGGAGGGACCTTAAAATCATCTTGTTCCAACCTGACCAGGTTGCTCAGGGCCCCATCCAAGTGGACCTTGAATGTTGCCAGGGATGGGGCAGCCACAGCCTCTCTGCACAGCCCCTGCCAGGGCCTCGCCACCCTCACAGGAAACAATATTTTCCTAACATCAAATCTAACCCTCCCCTCTGTCAGTTGGAACCCCTTGTCCTGTCACTACAGTTGCTGACCAAGAGTCACCCTCCGGCTTCCTTGGAGGCCCCTTCCCAGACGGGAAGGTTTCTCCCAGGTCTCCACACAACCTTCTCTTGTCCAGGCTGAAGAGCCCCAACTTTGCCAGCCTGTGTGCAGAGGGGAGGTGCTCGAGGTCCCTGAGCCCCTTGTTGGCCTGGTGTGGCCTTGCTGCAGCAGTTCCCTGGCCTTGTTGTGTCGGGGACCCCAGAGCTGGAGGCCGCACTGCAGGTGGGGTCTCCTGAGAGCGCAGAAGAGCGGCACAACCCCCCCTGCCCTGCTGCCCCCAGGGCTGGGGATGAGCCCAGGACACGGGGGGGTCTGGGCTGAGAGGGCACATTCTAAGGGCCCATGGAACAACAACAGTCTTTGAAATGTATTTACAGAAGGACAATAAAACGACAACAGATAAGACACGTCTCCAGAATTTATTGACATTTTCAGAATTTTCTTATTAAATCCAGCACTCTTCTTCATAGAAACAACAGTCTTCTTGATGACAACAATTTTAATATCAACAACCATCTTCTCAATAAAAACAAGTATCTTCTTAGTAGAACAACTATCTTCATAAAAATATCTTCTTAATAAAAACAACTATCTTCTAAATAAAACAACTATCTTCTTAGTAAAAGCTATCTTCTTAAAAAGAAACCTTATCTTCTTAAAAAACTATCATCTTCATAAAAAACTATCTTCTTAAATAAAAATCTATCTTCTTTAAAAGAAAACTTATCTTCTAAAAAAAGCTATTGTCTTATCAAAAAACTATCTTCTTATAAAAAATCTATCTTCTTAAACTATCTTCTCTATACAAACTACAATCTTCTTAAAAAGTGAACAATAGAAAACGTATTTACAGAAAAAAGTGAATAACATATGTACAGGTGGCCGATGCCATGGCCAGTGTGTCCGTCAGTCCTGGAAGAAAAGCAAGGGCACGGTCAGTGCAGTCGGGCCCTGCTGGGTGTTCCCTGTGCCCCCAGCCTGGCACACCCAGCAGGTGACCCCGGGGCAGGGCATGGCCAGTACGTGCCTGTCGTGCTGCTGGGGGACTGTCCTCATCCCAGCACCATGTCCTCCTCCTCATCTTGATGGTCAACATCCATCTCCTCGATCTCCTCCACCTCATCGACTTCCATCTCTTCTTCAATCTCTTGTGTGTCCACCTCCATCATCTCCTCTCCATCCACCACAACGTCCACGTCCATCTGTTCCTCCGTATCTCCGACAGTCTGTGTAAGGGAGCACAAGCTCAGAGAGGGGTCCCAGTCCCACACCAGCCCCACAGAGCTCCAGCCTTCCTGGGAAGTCAGGGGTTTCCCACCTGCATGGATTGACACTGTACCTTCACTGGGAGGAGGTTGCCCATCCTGCTGGGATGGATGCTGAGCTCCAGACAGCAGGGAGAGTCCAGGACTGACAAGTCTTGTAGAAATCACCTGATGAGAGTTCCCTGGGAGCTGCTCACAGATCACTGTCAGCAGGGGAATGGCTGCGTTGTGCTCGTCGCCGGGCCCTGGCAGTTCCCCATGGAACACAGGCACAGCTCTGGCAGCTGGGATGTCACAGGAGTTGTGGGGCCGCTCAGCAGTGGGGATGGGGATCATGGAATGATGGAATCCTTGAATGGTTTGGCTTGGGAGGGACCTTAAAATCATCTTGTTCCAACCTGACCAGGTTGCTCAGGGCCCCATCCAAGTTGATCTTGAATGTTGCCAGGGATGGGGCAGCCACAGCCTCTCTGCACAGCCCCTGCCAGGGCCTCACCACCCTCACAGGAAACAATGTTTTCCTAACATCAAATCTAACCCTCCCCTCTGTCAGTTGGAACCCCTTGTCCTGTCACTACAGTTGCTGACCAAGAGTCACCCTCCGGCTTCCTTGGAGGCCCCTTCCCAGACGGGAAGGTTTCTCCCAGGTCTCCACACAACCTTCTCTTGTCCAGGCTGAAGAGCCCCAACTTTGCCAGCCTGTGTGCAGAGGGGAGGTGCTCGAGGTCCCTGAGCCCCTTGTTGGCCTGGTGTGGCCTTGCTGCAGCAGTTCCCTGGCCTTGTTGTGTCGGGGACCCCAGAGCTGGAGGCCGCACTGCAGGTGGGGTCTCCTGAGAGCGCAGCAGAGCGGCACAACCCCCCCTGCCCTGCTGCCCCCAGGGCTGGGGATGAGCCCAGGACATGGGGGGGGGAGGGGGGGTCTGGCCTGAGAGGGCGCATTCTAAGGGCCCATGGAACAACAACAGTCTTTGAAATGTATTTACAGAAGGACAATAAAACAACAACAGATAAGACACGTATCCGTAATTTATTGACATTTTCAGAATTTTCTTAATAAAACCAGTACTCGTCTTTATAGAAACGACAGTCTTCTTGATGACAACAGTCTTAATATCAACAAACATCTTCTTAATAAAACAACTATCTTCTTCATAAAAATATCTTCTGAATAAAAACCACTATCTTCTAAATAAAACAACTATCTTCTTAGAACAAAACTATCTTCTTATAAAGGAAACTTATCTTCTTAAAAAAACTATAATCTACAATAAAAAACTATCTTCTTAATTAAAAATCTGTCTTCTTAAACGATCTTCTTATGAAAACAACAAACTTCTTAAAAAGTGAACAATAGAAAACTTATTTACAGAACAAACAGGAACAAAATCAAAAACATATGTACAAGTGGCCTATTCCATGGCCGGCACGTCCGTCAGTCCTGCAAGAAAAGCCAGGGCACGGTCAGTGCAGTCGGGCCCTGCTGGCCGTTCCCTGTGCCCCCAGCCTGGCCCACGCTGGGCCCAGCGGGACTCTGGCGCCAGGCCTGAGCCCGGCTGGGGATGGGAGCCGGGCCCCAGGCGCTGGCACGGGGCTTGTGTGGCCCAAAGCAGGCGCAGGGCAGGCCGGGGCTGGGGGTTGTGCCGCCCCAATCCAGGGCACGGGGCACCGTGTCCCTGAGCGGGGCCCCCAGACCGCCCCAGCCTGGCGGGCAGGTGACCCGATGTCCACCGGTGCAGGGCAAGGCCCGGACGGGCCTAAAGGGGCTGAGGCGGGGTGTATAGAAGCACGGATCATGGAGACTCTAGAGAATTATGGCCACGTCCATCTCTTCTTCCTCTGCGTGTCCACCTCATCGCCTTACATCGCCTTTTAGATCTCTCGCGTGTCCACTTCCGTTTGCTATTCGCTGTCTCTCTCAGCCTGCAGCGGGAGAACAACTCACAGGGGGCCTGTCCCACCCCAGCCCCACTGAGCTCCCGCCCACCTGGCCAGTCAGTTGGTGCCCTCCTCCATGGACTGGCACTGGACATTCACTGGGACAAGGCTGCACATCCTGCTGGCATGGATCACAACACCCAGACTGCAGGCAGAGTCAGCACTGACGGATGTTCAACGGAGCAGGTGGGGACAGTCCAGAGGGAGCAGGGGGAAGGGTACTCTTGGAACCAAAGGTGGTCGGGCCAGAGGGTGCGCTGGGAGCTGCTCAGGGCTGGCTGGCAGCAGGGGAATGGCTGCGTTGTGCTCGTCGCCGGGCCCTGGCAGTTCCACATGGAACACGGGCACAGCTCTGGCAGCTGCAATGTCACAGGAGGTCCAGGGCCACTCCGCACTGGGGATGGGGATCATGGAATGATGGAATCCTTGAGTGGTTTGGTTTGGGACAGACCCTACAAATCATCTTGTTCCAACCTGACCAAGTTGCTCAGGGCCACGGCCAAGTGGACCTTGAATGTTGCCAGGGATGGGGCAGCCACAGCCTCTCTGCACGGTCCCTGCCAGGGCCTCACCACCCTCACAGGAACCATTATCTTCCTAACATCAAATCTAACCCTCTTGTCTGTCAGTTTGAAGCCCTTGTCCTGTCACTACAGTTGCTGACCAAGAGTCACCCTCCGGCTTCCTTGGAGGCCCCTTCCCAGACGGGAAGGTTTCTCCCAGGTCTCCACACAACCTTCTCTTCTCCAGGCTGAAGAGCCCCAACTTTGCCAGCCTGTGTGCAGAGGGGAGGTGCTCGAGGTCCCTGAGCCCCTTGTTGGCCTGGTGTGGCCTTGCTGCAGCGGTTCCCTGGCCTTGTTGTGTCGGGGACCCCAGAGCTGGAGGCCGCACTGCAGGTGGGGTCTCCTGAGAGCGCAGCAGAGCGGCACAACCCCCCCTGCCCTGCTGCCCCCAGGGCTGGGGATGAGCCCAGGACACGGGGGGGGGGGTCTGGCCTGAGAGGGCACATTCTAAGGGCCCATGGAACAACAATAATCTTTCAAACGGATTTACAATAAAACGACAACCTATAAGACATGTGTCCAGAATTTACTGATATTTTCAGAATTTTCTTAATAAAACCAGTACTCTTCTTTATAGAAACGACAGTCTTCTTGATGACAACAGTCTTAATATCAACAAACATCTTCTTATAAAAAACAATTGTCTTCTGAATAAAAATATCTTCTGAATAAAAACAACTATCTTCTAAATAAAACAACTATCTTCTTCGAACAAAACTATCTTCTTATAAAGGAAACTTATCTTCTTAAAAAAACTATTTTCTTAATAAAAAACTTCTTAATTAAAAATCTATCTTCCTAAATTATTTTCTTTATAAAACCAACAAACTTCTTAAAAATTCAATAATATAAAATGTATTTACAGAACAACATGTAAAACATATGTACAAGTGGCCGATTCCGTGGCCGGCACGTCCGTCAGTCCTGCAAGGAAAGCCAGGGCACGGTCAGTGCAGTCGGGCCCTGCTGGCCGTTCCCTGTGCCCCCAGCCTGGCCCACGCTGGGCCCAGCGGGACTCTGGCGCCAGGCCTGAGCCCGGCTGGGGATGGGAGCCGGGCCCCAGGCGCTGGCACGGGGCTTGTGTGGCCCAAAGCAGGCGCAGGGCAGGCCGGGGCTGGGGGTTGTGCCGCCACAATCCAGGGCACGGGGCACCGTGTCCCTGAGCGGGGCCCCCCAGCCCAGCCCCAGCCTGGCGGCAGGTGACCCGCTGTCCCCGGGGCAGGGCACGGCCAGGACGGGCCTCACCTGCTGCTGAGGCGGGGTGTCCTTTACCCAGGATCATGGCCTCCCTCTTCTCGCCTTCCTCTTCCACGTCCATCTCTTCTTCCTCTTGCGTGTCCACCTCCATCTCCTCTACATCGCCTTTTAGATCTCTCGCCGTGTCCACTTCCGTTGGCTCTTCGCTGTCTCTCTCAGCCTGCAGCAGGGAGAACAACCTCACAG
This sequence comes from Pipra filicauda, assembly GCF_003945595.2. Classification (NCBI taxonomy): domain Eukaryota; kingdom Metazoa; phylum Chordata; class Aves; order Passeriformes; family Pipridae; genus Pipra; species Pipra filicauda. The sequence goes on along the minus strand of NW_024104880.1, from coordinate 5,120 downwards.
AGGGGGCCTGTCCCACCCCAGCCCCACTGAGCTCCAGCCCACCTGGCCAGTCAGTTGGTGCCCTCCTCCATGGACTGGCACTGGACATTCACTGGGACAAGGCTGCACATCCTGCTGGCATGGATCACAACACCCAGACTGCAGGCAGAGTCAGCACTGACGGATGTTCAAGGGAGCAGGTGGGGACAGTCCAGAGGGAGCAGGGGGAAGGGTACTCTTGGAACCAAAGGTGGTCGGGCCAGAGGGTGCGCTGGGAGCTGCTCAGGGCTGGCTGGCAGCAGGGGAATGGCTGCGTTGTGCTCGTCGCCGGGCCCTGGCAGTTCCACATGGAACACGGGCACAGCTCTGGCAGCTGCGATGTCACAGGAGGTCCAGGGCCACTCCGCACTGGGGATGGGGATCATGGAATGATGGAATCCTTGAGTGCTTTGGCTTGGGACAGACCCTACAAATCATCTTGTTCCAACCTGACCAAGTTGCTCAGGGCCACGGCCAAGTGGACCTTGAATGTTGCCAGGGATGGGGCAGCCACAGCCTCTCTGCACAGCCCCTGCCAGGGCCTCACCAGCCTCACAGGAAACAATGTTTTCCTAACATCAAATCTAACCCTCCTCCCTGTCAGTTTGAAGCCCTTGTCCTGTCACTACAGTTGCTGACCAAGAGTCACCCTCTGGCTTCCTTGGAGGCCCCTTCCCAGACGGGAAGGTTTCTCCCAGGTCTCCACACAACCTTCTCTTGTCCAGGCTGAAGAGCCCCAACTTTGCCAGCCTGTGTGCAGAGGGGAGGTGCTCGAGGTCCCTGAGCCCCTTGGTGGCCTGGTGTGGCCTTGCTGCAGCAGTTCCCTGGCCTTGTTGTGTCGGGGCCCCCAGAGCTGGAGGCCGCACTGCAGGTGGGGTCTCCTGAGAGCGCAGCAGAGCGGCACAACCCCCCCTGCCCTGCTGCCCCCAGGGCTGGGGATGAGCCCAGGACATGGGGGGGGGGGGGGTCTGGCCTGAGAGGGCACATTCTAAGGGCCCATGGAACAACAATAATCTTTCAAACGGATTTACAATAAAACGACAACCTATAAGACATGTGTCCAGAATTTATTGATATTTTCAGAATTTTCTTAATAAAACCAGTACTCTTCTTTATAGGAACGACAGTCTTCTTGATGACAACAGTCTTAATATCAACAAACATCTTCTTCTTAAAAACAATTGTCTTCTGAATAAAAATATCTTCTGAATAAAAACAACTATCTTCTAAATAAAACAACTATCTTCTTCGAACAAAACTATCTTCTTATAAAGGAAACTTATCTTCTTAAAAAAACTAATTTCTTAATAAAAAACTTATCTTCTTAATTAAAAATCTATCTGCCTAAATTATTTTCTTTATAAAACCAACAAACTTCTTAAAAATTCAATAATATAAAATGTATTTACAGTACAACATGTAAAACATATGTACAAGTGGCCGATTCCGTGGCCGGCACGTCCGTCAGTCCTGCAAGAAAAGCCAGGGCACGGTCAGTGCAGTCGGGCCCTGCTGGCCGTTCCCTGTGCCCCCAGCCTGGCCCCCGCTGGGCCCAGCGGGACTCTGGCGCCAGGCCTGAGCCCGGCTGGGGATGGGAGCCGGGCCCCCGGCGCTGGCACGGGGCTTGTGTGGCCCAAAGCAGGCGCAGGGCAGGCCGGGGCTGGGGGTTGTGCCGCCACAATCCAGGGCACGGGGCACCGTGTCCCTGAGCGGGGCCCCCCAGCCCAGCCCCAGCCTGGCGGCAGGTGATCCGCTGTCCCCGGGGCAGGGCACGGCCAGGACGGGCCTCACCTGCTGCTGAGGCGGGGTGTCCTTATCCCAGGATCATGGCCTCCTCCTTCTCGCCTTCCTCTTCCACGTCCATCTCTTCTTCCTCTTGCGTGTCCACCTCCATCTCCTCTACATCGCCTTTTAGATCTCTCGCCGTGTCCACTTCCGTTGGCTCTTCGCTGTCTCTCTCAGCCTGCAGCAGGGAGAACAACCTCACAGAGGGGGCCTGTCCCACCCCAGCCCCACTGCGCTCCAGCCCACCTGGCCAGTCAGTTGGTGCCCTCCTCCATGGACTGGCACTGGACATTCACTGGGACAAGGCTGCACATCCTGCTGGCATGGATCACAACACCCAGACTGCAGGCAGAGTCAGCACTGACGGATGTTCAAGGGAGCAGGTGGGGACAGTCCAGAGGGAGCAGGGGGAAGGGTACTCTTGGAACCAAAGGTGGTCGGGCCAGAGGGTGCGCTGGGAGCTGCTCAGGGCTGGCTGGCAGCAGGGGAATGGCTGCGTTGTGCTCGTCGCCGGGCCCTGGCAGTTCCACATGGAACACGGGCACAGCTCGGGCAGCTGCGATGTCACAGGAGGTCCAGGGCCACTCCGCACTGGGGATGGGGATCATGGAATGATGGAATCCTTGAGTGCTTTGGCTTGGGACAGACCCTACAAATCATCTTGTTCCAACATGACCAAGTTGCTCAGGGCCACGGCCAAGTGGACCTTGAATGTTGCCAGGGATGGGGCAGCCACAGCCTCTCTGCACAGCCCCTGCCAGGTCCTCACCAGCCTCACAGGAAACAATGTTTTCCTAACATCAAATCTAACCCTCCCCTGTGTCAGTTTGAAGCCCTTGTCCTGTCACTACAGTTGCTGACCAAGAGTCACCCTCTGGCTTCCTTGGAGGCCCCTTCCCAGACGGGAAGGTTTCTCCCAGGTCTCCACACAACCTTCTCTTGTCCAGGCTGAAGAGCCCCAACTTTGCCAGCCTGTGTGCAGAGGGGAGGTGCTCGAGGTCCCTGAGCCCCTTGGTGGCCTGGTGTGGCCTTGCTGCAGCAGTTCCCTGGCCTTGTTGCGTCGGGGACCCCAGAGCTGGAGGCCGCACTGCAGGTGGGGTCTCCTGAGAGCGCAGCAGAGCGGCACAACCCCCCCTGCCCTGCTGCCCCCAGGGCTGGGGATGAGCCCAGGACACGGGGGGGGGGGTCTGGCCTGAGAGGGCACATTCTAAGGGCCCATGGAACAACAATAATCTTTCAAACGGATTTACAATAAAACGACAACCTATAAGACATGTGTCCAGAATTTATTGATATTTTCAGAATTTTCTTAATAAAACCAGTACTCTTCTTTATAGAAACGACAGTCTTCTTGATGACAACAGTCTTAATATCAACAAACATCTTCTTATAAAAAACAATTGTCTTCTGAATAAAAACAACTATCTTCTAAATAAAACAACTATCTTCTTCGAACAAAACTATCTTCTTATAAAGGAAACTTATCTTCTTAAAAAAACTATTTTCTTAATAAAAAACTTATCTTCTTAATTAAAAATCTATCTTCCTAAATTATTTTCTTTATAAAACCAACAAACTTCTTAAAAATTCAATAATATAAAATGTATTTACAGAACAACATGTAAAACATATGTACAAGTGGCCGATTCCGTGGCCGGCACGTCCGTCAGTCCTGCAAGAAAAGCCAGGGCACGGTCAGTGCAGTCGGGCCCTGCTGGCCGTTCCCTGGGCCCCCAGCCTGGCCCACGCTGGGCCCAGCGGGACTCTGGCGCCAGGCCTGAGCCCGGCTGGGGATGGGAGCCGGGCCCCAGGCGCTGGCACGGGGCTGGTGTGGCCCAAAGCAGGCGCAGGGCAGGCCGGGGCTGGGGGTTGTGCCGCCACAATCCAGGGCACGGGGCACCGTGTCCCTGAGCGGGGCCCCCCGGCCCAGCCCCAGCCTGGCGGCAGGTGACCCGCTGTCCCCGGGGCAGGGCACGGCCAGGACGGGCCTCACCTGCTGCTGAGGCGGGGTGTCCTTATCCCAGGATCATGGCCTCCTCCTTCTCGCCGTCCTCTTCCACGTCCATCTCTTCTTCCTCTTGCGTGTCCACCTCCATCTCCTCTACATCGCCTTTTAGATCTCTCGCCGTGTCCACTTCCGTTGGCTCTTCGCTGTCTCTCTCAGCCTGCAGCAGGGAGAACAACCTCACAGAGGGGGCCTGTCCCACCCCAGCCCCACTGAGCTCCAGCCCACCTGGCCAGTCAGTTGGTGCCCTCCTCCATGGACTGGCACTGGACATTCACTGGGACAAGGCTGCACATCCTGCTGGCATGGATCACAACACCCAGACTGCAGGCAGAGTCAGCACTGACGGATGTTCAAGGGAGCAGGTGGGGACAGTCCAGAGGGAGCAGGGGGAAGGGTACTCTTGGAACCAAAGGTGGTCGGGCCAGAGGGTGCGCTGGGAGCTGCTCAGGGCTGGCTGGCAGCAGGGGAATGGCTGCGTTGTGCTCGTCGCCGGGCCCTGGCAGTTCCACATGGAACACGGGCACAGCTCTGGCAGCTGCGATGTCACAGGAGGTCCAGGGCCACTCCGCACTGGGGATGGGGATCATGGAATGATGGAATCCTTGAGTGTTTGGCTTGGGACAGACCCTACAAATCATCTTGTTCCAACCTGACCAAGTGGCTCAGGGCCACGGCCAAGTGGACCTTGAATGTTGCCAGGGATGGGGCAGCCACAGCCTCTCTGCACAGCCCCTGCCAGGGCCTCACCAGCCTCACAGGAAACAATGTTTTCCTAACATCAAATCTAACCCTCCTCCCTGTCAGTTTGAAGCCCTTGTCCTGTCACTACAGTTGCTGACCAAGAGTCACCCTCTGGCTTCCTTGGAGGCCCCTTCCCAGACGGGAAGGTTTCTCCCAGGTCTCCACACAACCTTCTCTTGTCCAGGCTGAAGAGCCCCAACTTTGCCAGCCTGTGTGCAGAGGGGAGGTGCTCGAGGTCCCTGAGCCCCTTGTTGGCCTGGTGTGGCCTTGCTGCAGCAGTTCCCTGGCCTTGTTGTGTCGGGGACCCCAGAGCTGGAGGCCGCACTGCAGGTGGGGTCTCCTGAGAGCGCAGCAGAGCGGCACAACCCCCCCTGCCCTGCTGCCCCCAGGGCTGGGGATGAGCCCAGGACATGGGGGGGGGGGGGGTCTGGCCTGAGAGGGCACATTCTAAGGGCCCATGGAACAACAATAATCTTTCAAACGGATTTACAATAAAACGACAACCTATAAGACATGTGTCCAGAATTTATTGATATTTTCAGAATTTTCTTAATAAAACCAGTACTCT
>NW_024104879.1:0-137051 GCF_003945595.2 Pipra filicauda | reverse complement strand
AGGAACGAAGCGCAAATGGAAAGCAGCTGTATGGAGTCCCACCCGACAAGTTTCAGAAACTACTGAAGGGGAAGGAGAATCGAGTCAATTCGCAGAGCTCAAAGCTGTCCAGCTGGCATTGGACATTGCTGAACAGGAGAAGTGGCCAAAGCTTTACATCTACACTGACTCGTGGATGGTAGCTAATGCTCTGTGGGGATGGTTGGACAGATGGAAGAAGGCCAATTGGAAACGCGGGGGAAAACACATCTGGGCTGCTGATACGTGGCAAGACATCGCTACCCGAACAGAGAAGCTCACTGTGAGGGTCCGCCACGTAGACGCCCATGTGCGCAAAGGCCGAGCCAATGAGGAGCATCGCGACAATGAACAGGCAGACAGAGCTGCACGAGTCAAGGTGTCACAGGTGGACTTAGACTGGCAGCACAAAGGAGAGTTGTTCCTAGCACGGTGGGCCCATGATGCCTCAGGCCATCAGGGCAGAGATGCCACCCATAGATGGGCACGAGACCGAGGGGTGGACTTAACCAAGGACATTATTTCCCAGGTTATTCATGACTGTGAGACCTGCGCTGCCATTAAACAGGCTAAGAGACTCAAGCCCCTATGGTATGGTGGACGTTGGAGTAAGTACAGGTATAGGGAGGCCTGGCAAGTCGATTACATCACACTGCCACGAACCCGCCAAGGTAAGCGCTATGTGCTTACTATGGTGGAAGCCACCACTGGATGGCTGGAGACGTATCCGGTGCCTCACGCTACTGCCCGGAATACCATCCTGGGCCTCGAAAAGCAAGTCCTGTGGCGACATGGTACCCCAGAGCGCATTGAATCAGATAATGGAACTCATTTCAAAAACAGCTTAGTTGCCACCTGGGCAGAGGAACATGGCATCAAGTGGGTGTACCACATCCCATACCACGCAGCAACCGCAGGGAAAGTTGAACGACATAATGGACTGTTGAAAACCACCCTGAAGGCGTTGGGTGGAGGGACAGACAAGAACTGGGACCAGCATCTAGCAAAGGCTACATGGCTAGTTAACACCAGAGGTTCCATCAACCGAGCCGGTCCTGCCCAGTCAGAGTCCCTCCACACCGTGGATGGAGATAAGGTCCCTGTGATTCACGCGAGGGGTGTGTTAGGGAAAAAGGTTTGGGTTGACCCTACCTCGAACAAAGACAAACCCATTCGTGGGATTGTTTTTGCCCAAGGGCCCGGCTGCACCTGGTGGGTGATGCAGGAAGATGGAGAAACTCGGTGCATACCTCAGGGAAACCTTACTCTGGGGTGAGTTGGCTGTAACTGTATACTTGTATCTGTATGTAACCCTGCACCTGTATCTGTATGTGTATCTACCTATTAGTGGATGTGTACATAGTTGGAATACTGCATGTACGTATAAGGATCGAAGATTTAACCTGGTGAAGTGTGGCAGCATGGGGAAGAAAAATTAGGGGTGGATAATGTTGTAGATTAGGAAATCAGGGGAATTTTCCTTCCCCCTGCCCCACTCCAAGGTAAAGAAACAGTGAGCGGGGGGAAGGGAGGTTATTAGCATTACTAAAGATGTAGCTAGCCTGGGTTGATTGCCCACTTAGGAGAAAGAAAAGGCTGGGCGGGGAAGCGGAGCAGGGGGAGCCCTGGCCGGGAAGGTGAGGGTGGTGGTGTGTGGCTGTCTCGCTGGGTGCAGACAGGCAGTTTGTTGGGGAGGGGGACTGGAGGTTTAGTTCCCTTTTTGGCTGTTGATCCTGGGGAGTTCGACCTCTTGTCCTGTCGGCTTTGACCTGCCTGACTGTCCCGCCCGCCGGAGTTGCTGTGTTTCATCGGAGAGTTTTGCTTGCCTGCGGGAGAGGAGTTTTGGAGACACCACCACTTGAGACTGCAGTGAGTTCTTGCCACTCGAGACAGCGGTGAGTTCCCGTGGGAGTGGGCGGCCTGCCTTCCTTTTTGTCCCCACGGAGACGAGGACCCCCCATCTCCTCGGCTTCCCCCACGCGGCCCGGGACCACCCCTCCGGTCCCCTTTCTCCCGCGGGTGACTGCCGGAGCCCACAGCGCCCCTGCCGACCACGACCAGGTACTGCAGGTCCTGCACCTTCCAGTGGCCCAACAGCGCCCCCTGCCGACCACAACCGGGTACTGCAGGTCCTGCACCTTCCAGTGGCCCAACAGCGCCCCCTGCCGACCACAACTGGGTACTGCAGGTCCTGCACCTTCCAGCGGCCCAACAGCGCCCCCTGCCGACCACAACCGGGTACTGCAGGTCCTACAGCTTCAGCGGCCCAACAGCGCCCCCTGCCGACCGCAATTAGGACCGTGTTAAAGGACAGAGGAGTATTCTTTTAGACTTGTTGTTGTGGTTGTTGTTGCTGGTGTTGTTGTGTTTTGTGTTACTTTTTTTTTCTTCTTTTTTTTTTTCTTTCTCTTTTGTACCAACATTTATATATTTCTTAATAAAGGGTTGTTATTTCTCCTGGTTTTTTTTCCACATTTTCCTCGAGTAAAGCCCCTTAAATTGACATTACAATTGCAGAGAGAGAGGAGTTTGGTCTACCTCACAACTCATCCTCTTTAGCAAGCAGTCCAGTCTTTTCAGACTGAGACAATTATGTAGGGATGAGCTATGCTAACAACATGATTCACATTCCAATACTGTTCCTCCATCTTTTACATGGACTAGGATTTCAAAAGGCCAGTACACTGAGAAAGAATCTACTTCTGGCTGGAATTTTTTGGAGAGAGACATCGGCAGGGTGACCACAGTGCCTGCCTGACCAGGAGCAGCTGCCTCCTTGCCTGAATTCTCACTTAATCCCACTGTTATTAATAGTCACATCATGTGTTTTGTTTAGTGTAATTTTTTATTTAAAACAGAAATATATATTTAAAAGGCATAAAGAGAGAATTTTCCTGTCGGCGGAGTCACAGATACCACACAGCACAATTTCTGACATCAGTGGGTTTCTTTGTTGTTGTTGTTGTTGCTTTGGGTCTGTTTTTTCTTTTTTTTTTCTATTTCAAAGCATTATAGCATGTGAACTGTCAGTAAAGTAAGAGCTGTTAGAGGAAGAGAGGACCAGAAAGCAATTGGAACTTGACCAAAGAAGCAAATGTTCAAAACAGAAATCATCTCTATAAATCCATTTTATGCTTTGGTACATTTCAGAAAGGAGTAGATTTCCTTTCTAGAATCTATGTTTTTTCAGAGAATTTTAAATAGTGAAGAAACACATGATTCCAACTGCTTTTCATTTGCTTTAGTAATATCAAATATTAATGAGAAGAAATTTTATATTCTTTGGATCATTTGCAACAGTGATATCATACAGTTCATTATATCTTGGTATCATTAATTGTATACTGCAAAGAGATCTTCAATATCTCTGTTAACAACATCATAGATTAGCATTACAGCCATAGAGATTTCTAAAACAAACTCTATCCGGAGCATGTGAAGAATACAACTCTACTCACAATGGATATGTGAAGAACAGTCAGCACATGGACTGAACTAGTTAGAGGAATGACACACAAAGTTAAACCAAAAGCATTAATTTACTAAACTTTTCCCCATTTTTTCAATGAAATCAAGACACAATTATGAAATTATTAAAAGTAATGTCTTCTAATTTAAGGGATGGTGTTATTCCCACAACTTTTTAAAGTATTTTAATATCTTCCAGTATTAATTGTACCTGTATATACTCTCACCTCTAGTATTAATGCTTGCAAATTATCTTACCACATTGCATACTTGTATTTCCCTAGCACAACAATAGACATTAAAGAAAACAAAGGCAGTATTTCAAATGTAGTTCAACCCTAGAGTTTCCCCAAGAAAACAATTCACCTTAAAGCTAGATCAAAACGGACACATTTCCAGTGAGAACAACATATTTTCTGTGTTCTGCATTGAGACTTTATTTGCAAGCATATTCAGAGACTGCTTTAATCATTCCATTCTTCAAACTGTTGCATATGAACAACACACACATCTGAGAGATCACTCCATGGAAATTTCCTCCAGAAATCAAGCTTGGTAAAGCCTTTCTCATCCCTTTCTGTCCACATTTACTTGTTTCCACTATCAAGATGCTATTGACTCCATGTATCAGGATGACAAGGCTAATCAAGGAATTCATTCAATCAATGAAATTATTATTTTCAAAATATGAAATTCAAAAGACAAAATGTTCTTTGGAGGGCTTAGTTTTATCCATATTCTTTCGCAGAGTGAATATTGGACAAAGGTGAAAGAGGAAGGACAGAAACCTCATAAAATGGTTTTGCCACAGGAGAAACTGTCAGGTTGAATCACAGCCACAGTGAGACTACTCTGCCAATCCACAGGAGATGATCCTCTCTTGTCTCCATCCTGCACATTGCAGTGGTGCGCAGTTGTGCCCAAGCTTGCTCCACGTAATATTCTCAGCAGGGTAAATTTATTTCAGGCTGCTTTGACTAGGCTGCTACCACCTTCCCATCTAGTTCAGTGGGAGCTTGGTAAGTGTAGTCTGTGCACTGGAGCACTACATGGCAACTCATAGTTCAGTTAAAGTGCAATCATGATAGTTAAGATATGACTCTCATAATTACGTAATTGTAAGTAATGCTTGCCATTGACCTAGGGTGCCAAAAATCTCGCAGTGAAATTCTGATCTCAGTGATGTTGCTGTCAAAGATCTCTCTATCTTTCATGTGGTAATAATTTTATCCTTTGCAGCTACTAATTGCATGTTTTGTTACTATCATTTGTATCATGTCCTTTTTAATGTATTAAGTTTACAGGGGAAATGACCTATCAGCACTGTACAGATTATCCAGTTACAATACAAACACTTTTAGTGTACTTAATGCACCTTCACAAGCACTTTTTACTTGAGTGGTTCTTTTGAAAGCAGCATTAATCACCCTAGGGATGCCTCAGCTTTTTTTCTGGGTGTCAAATTCAAAGCTGAAAATCATTTCATTAGAGAAAGGAACCGCTGTTTTCATTCAGTTGAAAACAAACCTTGATGAAATGTGCATTCAGGTCATTCAGAACTTCAGGTCTCCAAAGACAGTTTTATCACTTAGGTTCATAACTGACTCATTGGAAGAGGTGCCTAATGACCATTTTAAGAACTTCAGAGTCACATTCTCTTTTGAATGTCCCAGCAAGATAAAAGAAAGTGAAATTAAAAGGATAGTAAATCCATTGCAAGTTAAAAAATGGATTTGAGAGCAGTTCAGGATGCTGAGTTAGAAAATGAGATTTTATTACAGAATGATACTTGTAGATCAAAGTTCCAACATCAGAGACATCATCTGACATAATGGCAGGTGTGTTTGGTGATATCCACAGACTGCTTCTCTGTATACCAGAGAAGCCTAGGTACAATTACAACATTATTATAATGGAGACTGAAAAAATTTAAGCAAATGCTATATTTCTTTGTCATTTTGAGGAGACTAGGTTTGCACTCTAAACAGCTTTTGACCTTTTGACCTTTTCAACTAAGGTCAAAAACGTCATACATGAAATGCACTTGGAACGGTATCTAATCCTGTGTCACTGACATGACAGTGAGAAACCTTTCTGAAAAAAAGTATGTTAATACAGTTGCAGCTAAGGAGCTCCCTGTAAGCAATTATGTGGAATAAGACTAACCAAAATCTAAACCACCTTTTCGTTGCTGGGAGTTATTGAGTAGTACGATACTCATTCTGTCTACAATGCTTTTTAAAATGTCATGTTTTAAGAATCCAAGGACTTAATGTCATTTGACTAAACACTTTCATGCACAGATTATGAAATCGGCTTCTTAGGTCAGCATCAGAATGATTAAGTCAATGTAACAGTACGTTACATAACCCAAAAAAATTAATGGTTGCCCTGGTGAGCACTAAATCTAAAAATCTAGCAACAAACTAGCCTACATTATAGGCCCAAATTGTCAGGTGGAAATATCAGGCTTAGCTGAGAGAAATCTGAGAGTCAGATTTACTATCTTGCTACAAGGAAAACCTAGCCCAGGTAGCAAATTGCAGAGGAATACATTCTAGCTAGTATAAGCCAAGACTGAACTTGCATCCAAGAAGGATGAGCATAATGCAAGTTTGCGATAAGAGAGCTTATGCAGTAGGACATTATTCTACTACCACTGTGGAGAAGAATGCAGATATGGATTCTGTGACTCTAATTAGGCGCTATCAATTACTTAATTCACTTGCTGACATTTTAATGATGAAAGTTCACTGTTTTAATTCAAGAAGGTGACTGTAGTATTTTGTCATCTCTCCTGTACTTTGTGCATGATTTTTCGCAGGCTGTAAATTTTGGAGGCCAAGAACTGTTTTTCTGTAAGTGAAAATATTTTGATACCTGTCAAAACTCAAGGTATTAAACATCAGCAGTAATCGTATCACATCATCACGTGCGAGCACAACATAACAACTGTTTACAGAGTCAGGGAAAGTCCTCCAGCGCCTTTAATTAGAAGTTGCAATACAATATTTTTGCAAATATTCAGCTTAATCCAGACACTTCCCAAATCCCAAACCCCTATTGCTGAAATGCCCTGCATTTTCTAGTTGTTACGTTGTGCTTGCACTTGATGATGTGATAGGATTACTGCCAATACTGACCTTTTCCTTTGGAGATCACAGAAGTTTCACAGCAATTCCAAAATGGGAAAACATGCTCAGTATCACTTCTCAGCTTCCTTTGTAAAAGAAGAGCTGTTATTCTTCCCCAGTAAATGTCTTTTGTGCTCCTGCTTATCTCAGTTTACTACATTCTGGGTGGAACAGCTCAAAAATAATATAAGAAATATTTGAGGTCTTAGCATATGAAAACAAAGTAGCGGTAGAGTGAATACATTTTTATAGGGCTAACATGGATCAGGAAGATTACAGTGGGCTATTAGCAATACTGGAAACTGCCTTAATAGTTCAAGAATTTTACCCACTGATAATTGATAAGAGTATTCCACTTGCTTGAATTTCTATAGACATCTGTTCTTAATTACTGTGTAATCTGAGAGCTACTAATTCTCTTTGGTTTTTCACCTCTTGTCAAACATATATTTAGGATTTTGAGTTTAAACAAAACATAACTCAGATTCAGTTCGGATGAAATCTGTACTGTGGAGACAGTTAAACCACTCTAGTGCAAGCTTTTTATTTATTTGATGTAATATCAAAGTTATCCTCTAACTTACCAAACTTCCTGAGTTATTGTTTATAGGAAAGCCTTGTAACACAGCTTCAGTGAAAGAGCAGCTGTCTTTCATTGTGATCTCATCCTCTATTTTGCATACAACAAAAACCCCAGATCTTTTCAGATTCATCTATTCTTCTTTATGTTACAGCTGGATAAAAACTTTAGCCTGGAAAATCAAGGGGTTTTTTTTGCTTTGAACAAAGGCTATATCGTAGAAACATTTTCAGGTGCTCAGTACACATTTCCGTTCTCATTTCTGACTGTAGATTTTTCAGAAAGGTGAGTTTTCATTTTGGTACATAAAAAAAACCAAAATTATGTGAAACATGCTGATGTACTTTGAAAGTGCAATGTTGTTGTGGAAATGTATTAATTTCCTTTAGTCTATTGTGTGCTACAATGCCTAGGCCATCTGAAATTTCAACTTTATTTGAGACATTTTGTACTGCTGTACTCTTTAATATCACTGTCCAAGGCAAAATGGTCATTTTAACTTTTGTTTAATCTTTTTCTACTCAGATAAGGTTTCTATGACTCTCATTTACAGTGTAATAAGTTTGATGGGTTTTGTTTGCCCAGTAAGAGATTTGTTAAGTGTTCATTTTATTACAGCTTTCCTTTTACTTTTTAAAGTTTTGGGGGTGGGGGGGTTTGGTTGGTTTATTTTGGTTTGATCTTTTTATTAATTTATTTTCCAAATCAGTTACTGGGGTTTATGTATTAGTCATATATATATTTTATACAGAGGTAGCAGCTGGCTGGAATTCCTCTCTGTAAGTGAAATAGTTAAATAAACTCCGTTATGCTAGTGTCAGATGTAAAACTGTGTTTGCCATTTTGTTTTCTAAGTTATTTTTTTTATTTCTATATTAGCAAAAGCTTAAGAATTATGAACTTTGCAAGAATTAAGTTTTCTGCTCCTCCTGTAGAATAGAGGGAAACAATCTGAATTTACGTATTTCCCAATTATATTTTTTTAAATGTTTTACTATATCACTAGGTGTTTGTAATGGCTCTGTTTTGAGAAGATTATTATGGAAAAGAAATAATTTGGTTTTGAGAAGTAAAGATTGTAGGGAACAACAAGGTGGTCTTAGCGTAAAGTATTGGACACTTTGGTTGGGTAAGGAATTCAGGTGAAGCAAGATCAAAAGGACATTTTTGAACCATTTGATTTTGAGTCTGTAATTCAGAGACTAATTCTGTCAGATGAAACTGGAGTAGCAGAAGGTCTGATACTACAGAATTGGGGGGTTTAACAAATAGAACTCCCTTCAATGAGATGTATATCATGCATGTAAAGGCTGAAACCTGTGGTTGTAAGGTAAGGAGGCAGTGGGGAGATAAGCTATGCCCATGTATCTATGCACGTACATTTGCCCTAATAGAAAAAAATAATAAGCCAGTGTGGCCATATCTCTCATATGCTATTTCTGTATAAACACATATTCACAGCAGTTTTCCCAGTTTCCCAGTTATATGTACCAAAAAATGTGAGGGGTATTTGAGACCAAGAAGTATTAGCTTTTGAGTTATTTGTAAAATTAGAGATTTTGACAAAATCTAGGTGTGACTTAGGCTTTGAATGTCTATGTTTTCTTTGTTCAGCAAATTTACTCCAGGTATTCTACAGAACCTTGTCAAAGCTACTGTCATTTGTGATTACACAAAAGAGTATGACAATGTGCTAGTCCTATTAGTTCTTCAACATCTGCTTAATTTTAATGTGAATAGTAGTAGTGACTCTTATGAGGTTCTCTTCAGTGGGATAGCTGTGCACATGAAAAAGTAATGGCAGAAATCAGGTCTAAGATTATAAATAATCTGTTAATAAAATGAGCATAACTCTCATTGGAGTTAGGTCTAGGCTAAAGCTTCTAAGCACTATCACAATAAAAGACAAAGTAGCAGATCTCTTTTCATACACCACAATTTCTCTCACTCACCTGAAATGGTAGCTATTGTTTGGCATCATATAAAGGAGAATGACCTTCTTCATTTCTACTGAACTGTTGGCAGAAGAGGCATGTCATGTCCTGTCAGACCTAAATGCTATGAACAAAAGTATTTCTCTTGGTGTCAGTTGTCAAAAAAAAATGCTGCTACTGGATCTCTGTGAAGTTTCACAGCACCTTTATGGGTATATCCTGTATTCTTGAGATATGCTCTGTTTTCTCCACATGCATCTATCTCATTTTGGTGGCTTTCCCTCCTGTAGAAGCTAGGCTTACAAATTTTAAAAGGTGTATCGGGTGTAACTGTTGATTGTCTTATCTTCATATGTCCATAGATTTCTTCTTCATGAAATATATTGAGAGAAACTGTACCTCATATTACTTGTTAGATCTCTTTGGTTTTGGTCCTCATTAATTCATAGAAACATTTCAGTTTCACATAGTATGCTTTATCATTACTGCAAATAGCTTGTGGAAAACATTACTCCCTTTATAGTTTCACTGGTATACTTATTGTATTAGCCACTTCTTCTCTTTGTTCTCTGTTTTTCTTCCCACTCATGGAAGAATAGCTCTCAAATATGATTTCTTCTTGTCTTCTTATCATCATGAAAGGCTACGCAAAAATTATATTATATGACATCTTAAGGAAGGGTACTTGAACCAAAATTAATCTATTTCCTTAGAGAGAATGAAGTCTAAGCTAAGAAGGGCAATTCATGTCACACTGTGTTAATTTGAACACCTGTATTCCAAGATTGACTCTACCAGCCTTTTCTTTGAGCACCTGGGTGAGCCATAAATCAGGTCTGAGAGACACGTAGGTTTGGGCCCCAGGACGGGGAGCTGACAATGTCATTGAAAGAAAAGAAAAAAAAATTGTAACTGCCTATGATCTTTACAAATTAATCAGCTTGTGGGTTTTATTGTGCTATGAATCTTCTGTTTTAATTGCAATGGAACTTACTGAAGAAGATTGGAGGTAAAAAGGTAAGCAGCAGTGCATTCAGACTCTGCCTTCCAGATGATATTTAGCAGTTTCATCAGGTTAAATTTTGGCTTTTTCTCTGTTTTTTTTGTTGTGGCCAATACTGAAATTCATACTATATACTGATATGTTTACTATTTGACAAACAGAGATACCTCATTCTTCCACCTTGTCTTTCCTTGAAAGCCCTGCCAGGGCTATGTGAAGCAGTATAGTTCAGTGGGGGTTGAAATCAGGACCATAAGCTAGACCACAGGGCTGCTGTTCAACCTTGCTGCTCTTTGCCTACGCCACATCTTTCTGCCATACAGTCTGTGGTCACAGCAACCTAGGGTTTGCCCCTCAGCTGATATGTAATCCAACCACTGATAAGTATTAGTAGAGCAGAATGATAGAACCCAATTCTGTTTCATTACTTTTTTCTGAAATTTCAGCTATGCAAAAAAAAATGAAAATCTTCAAATATATATTTACTAAGAGAATTAATTCAAAATACTTGTCCCTAGCTAGCACATGTAGTGCCAGGATTTAGTCTGGTTCCTTCTCACTTCTAGTTGGAGATGCCATGGGGAACCAGGACCTCTTAAACCTTCCTATGAAAACATTTGCAACTGATACGTCTCTCCAAAGTAAATTGAACAATATTGAAGCAGCATGTTTAAATGAAGACACATTTAATTGGAAATGTTCTGACTCTAGATCCAGTTGCTGCTTCTCTACAACAGAACACAAGCATTTTTCTACACTAGAAGAATTATTAAATATTTGGCCTTTGAGAATTGCCTTTGTTCTCAGAATTGATGTTTAAATAGGTAATAACAACAGGCATCTTTAAACTTAAACTGTATTCCAGACCTTGGCAATGCAGGTTTACTGGTAATAAAGAACTGGGTAAATAAACTTTTTCCAGCTCCACCTGATCTCACCATCTGTCTGTAGTTTTTCCAGATCTTTTTTTCCAGAAATTTTCTGTGGAAGCCTGTCACCCAGATCTAAGAAAGATGAATAAACAGGTAATGGCAAACCTTTTTAAACACTGCTTGAATCCTTCAATATGAAGCATTATTACAGCCACTGGTCTTTTTGTAGTTATATAAGATCACTAATGTTATGTAATTAAGTTATGTAAGTTATGTTAAATTATGCGATTTGCACTCTTAGGTGTTTCAGAGTTTTCTTCTACCATTTTCTTCATTTTCTCAGAATAGGATCCATAATTTAAGAAGTTAAGTTAACAGACTAGTTTTTACCCAGGACTTTCTATGTTTATCAAGATGTGAGAATAATTCAGATAACCTAGTAATAATGATGACTGTAAATATAAAAAAAAAAGCCCTCTTTTAAATAATTATAAAGAAGGAATGGACCTGTGAAGTCTACTGACGATCCCAGAACAGACAGAAATAAATAGAGGAATGTATATTTATTTTTTTCTTCTTAAGGGAATCTTTCATTAATTTTTTCGGGTTTTACCAGATTGATACTGAATGCACTAATGCTAATGATGTGGAGAATGCAAACAATCACCCTGAACTAGTTTAATACATCAACCTTTATCTTATCCTTGTGATCAGAACTCACTCGGAGAAATGTATTTAATTAGAAGTGTAAATGGAATGATGCTGTGTAGCGGGAAGGGAGCCATGGCAGCAACAGCACTTACTGCCGAGTTGTAATCAGTACAGCTATTTTATCTGTGGTGGGTGGTGAACTGATAAAACTCTGCAGCTAAATCACAGAGGCATGCACTAATATTACGGTAGTAGGGTAAGCCCACTTTGCACGCATCTTTGTTTTCAGGATTACTGCCTTGAACCAAGACTTCTTGTTGCCTCCAGGGAATATTTGGAATACTTTAGGGACTGATGGTATGATAGCTAGCAAATAGTTGGATCAGGGTCACTTCCTTTACTCAGACAGGCTTCCCACCCATTTCGGTTTCAAGTCAACATATACTGAAAAGGAGCTTCTCTGTGTCTGACTATTACTATTACTATTATATATTTAAAATTACAGTGATTAATACTGACATTTTACAAGATGTGCTTTTCCATGTTTTGCCATATATGTGCCTTCCAGACCCATCCTACATCTACTTTTTATCACCTTGAATAAGCACTATGTCTACTGCCTGCCACAGTCTTCATGAAACACCATCACCATAGGACAAAACCTTTAGAGCAACGCTCCTTTCATTGGAGGGTGTTCAGAGACTTTAAAGGAGGCACCTCTTCAGATGTAGGAATGTCCCTCAAACCTTCTATTCAGCTGCCTATTTTGTAGCATCTGAATTTCTTCTGCCTGAATCTATCAAGTGTAAAGTCCTATATGGAGTCAGCATCTAGTTGTCAAATATTTCAGCTTCTGTATAACATAAAGACAGGCAGTAGAATTGTTATATATTGTTGCTCCATCTTTTTGTTTGCCTTTTGATGAAATTTTTGGCATTTGTGAGAGGATAGCAAATTATATGAATGGCATTCTG
The DNA here is from genome assembly GCF_003945595.2 of Pipra filicauda. Classification (NCBI taxonomy): domain Eukaryota; kingdom Metazoa; phylum Chordata; class Aves; order Passeriformes; family Pipridae; genus Pipra; species Pipra filicauda. The sequence continues at coordinate 124,417 of NW_024104879.1, read as the reverse complement.
TTTATGGTGGGAAGTCTTTATCGAGTAGGAAGATTTGTATCATTTCCTAGCTATGATCAGAATTTAATTTCAATCTCTTCAGATTTGTTTGCTCAACACTTAGATCCCTTCAAAACAGAACAATGAGTGCCTGGAAAATGTCTCACATCAGTGGAGAGAAATTGGTGGCAGTGAAGATCAGTTAAAAATACTTAAATGTAAAGGTCAAAATTAGACAGTAGGATTATCTCCATAAGTATTCCTTACATAAATTTCTGACTAATCTGTCTGATCAGAGGTGCTTTGAGAATGTCGCATACTAAATGTTGTAATTTTCCAAGTAAAATAATGTTTCCACTGTTTTAATGGTCAACTTATTTTTCTTACAGAAGTCCAGTACTTACTGTAGAAAGATATGTCATAAGTGGTAAATATGGTTTAAATTATGGATCTCAAGTCTTTGTTTGTACAGAAAGGCAAGGTGGAATGCCGGTGTGTAAAAGGATCAGAGAGGAATCACACTGTGCCCACGCTGAGCCTTCTGCATTCCCACTCTGAAATGGGCTGTGCACCGGAAGGTCCAGTTTGCAGGTGCTTTTTGTGATTTGAAGAGAATACCAACAATTTTAAAATTCTGTCTGGAAAATTTACCGGATATATTTAAAATCAGGGGAGAAGTGGAAGAAGTTGCTGGCTGACACAAGTCTCTGTGGGCTGCAGACCATTGCTCTGGAGTCAGGACCAGAGTCATGCAGGACATATGAAGCTCCCCTTGGAGATGATGTTCTTCTGGAGAGCAGAAGGTGCACCTTCCTGGAAATTTCTTAAATGAGCAAGTGAAAGTACACTGGAAATTGCTTTAAGATGAAAGAATTTGAATTTTGAACAGCAAATCCCTTAGTAAAAAAAAAAAATTCCTGTTAAGAACTCTGAGCTTTTCAATAAATTCTCATTCACAGCAATGTTGTTGCATCTTATGAGAGTATGGTAGAACATAAATGCAAAAATAAAATGAAACAAACAGCAAAAAAGCCCCAAAAAAACCCAACATGGCAGGAAAGAAGGGAGCTGAAGCCTAGCTCTGCTTTTTAAGTCATGCATGATTGTAGAGATAATTATTTGAATCCTTTCAGTGTTTGGTTGACCAAAACTGGCTTAGAAAACAGGATTTTAGGACTTACTACTAGATGCATTCCTATTCAAAGGCAAATAGAAAAATGTTACTGTTAAAACTTCCCAATATGCCAATAATAAAGAAACCACTACAAAAGGAATGAACAGTAATTGACTACATTGAGAAAGCCACGTACACATTATGTACTCTTTCAGGAGAGCCTGTTTGTTTAGACACAAGTCCTTACAATTTACATTCATCACAAGCATACCTCATGGACAACGGGAAAATAATCAAATCTGTTTTAGATAACAGAACTTAATACAAAGGTATTAACATGATTGTTAAATTTGCAGTTCTATATACTTAAGATACAAATTATATATGGCTTAAGAAATAAATTAATTTGTGTAACAGTTAAAAGTTCACATTATGCATATAAGGAAAACAAAGAAAAATTGTGCAAAAAAACTTCCCAGGCAGATTGAATTACATTTGCTGGGTTTTCTGGAAGTCAGTTTTCTAATGTCAAATATCTTTTTACTGAAGTAGCTAACATTTAAAAAAAAAAACATAGCTTCCTTCCCTTGCTCCCCTAAAACCAGCCCAAATTGCTTTTCCAGTAGCCATATGTTTACTGTATAATTTTTCATAAAATGAATATAAAAGCAATTAATATGATTGAGCAGAGCAGACATTATTAGAATCCTCCACTTCTGATTAACTTGCTGTACTTCATGGCACAACAGTTGTGTTATCTACTTTTACTTAAATATTAATCTGTTGGTGGTTGTTTTTTAAGACTGAATGTATTTCTTAAAATTGTTTGAAATCATTCTCTTCAGAAGATAATTCTTACTCTTTGGATCATATGCCCTCTGATTCTATCTCTTACTTCAACAAACCTCCATTTTCCTCAGTTTAGAAATGAATAGGTAGTCGACATAACACAAAAAGCTATCTGTAACAACATTCACCAAAAAAATGAGAGCAATAGCTCTACTTTTGAAAGGACACAAATTTCAAATGGATGGTTACAAAATATGCTGCCTAGCTGTAATATTTACAAAAAGCATCACAGATATGTGTATCCATCAGTAGTCTGTAGGCACTGTAGGGTTAAAAATTTTTTTGTTGATCATTGTGCTGGTTTAAAGGTAAACCAGCAGGGGAAATGAACTCAACTCAAAAGAGAGATTATAAGTCAGAATAACAATTTAATAAAATAATACAATAAGTACGATTATACAGACAAACAATTGGTTCTAACCCACAAAACCCAAATGTATAACCCCGCACCCTGGGGCATGAACAGAGTGGTGTTCATTGGGCCCCCTGAGTCCAAAGTAAAAGGAGAGGGGAAAACCTGTTGGTGAGAGTGCTGTTGCAGTCTGGTCAAGGGTGGTGATTGCAGTGTGGTTGAAAAGTGGTGGTGGCAGTCCAGTCAAGAGTGGTGGTTCCAGTCTGGTTGAGAGTGGTGGTCTGCAGTCTTCCTCTGGATCCCACAAGTGGTTCCAAAAGTTCCAAGACTCCAAGATTATATATTCTCCAGTTCAGGCAGGAATGCTCAGTACCTCCCTCAGAGTGGGGAGTTCCACAAAAGAGTGTGAGGACAGTGAGGCACCCTCCTATCTCGCAGGCCTCTTAACACCTAGTTTATAGCCTGAGGAGTCAGGCTGCTCTGGGCAGAAGGTGTAAATAGTCTATTGATACCAGTTTCTGGGAAATGGCATGGAAGGCTCTAGAATACACAGTTTTGGGTTACACCCATACAGTGATGAACTGGTCCCAGCTGTTCTAACTAGGACAATCATCAACACAGGAACAAGGTACTTTGAACCTTTTTGTCCCATCTGTATTAAAGATGTAGAAATATTTGGGCATTTGTAGACAGAGCAGAGAATCACATTGTTCCTTTTAAATATAATGGGAGCTGAAAGCATTTAGCTTCTCACATGGCATGTCCAGTGCCACCCCACACCAAAAGAAAACCTCATTCACTTTGAAAACATTGCTAATTCATAAATATGAAGAACCTGATATAAAGATGAATCTTTATTTCAGAGCTCCAATGGTGAATTTTAAAAATCTCCTGAAAGGTCATTCTGGACTTGTTTTGTCTGCAGCCAGTAGTAGAGTACATCAGACTGATAGCTACCCTTGCTCAGAAAAATGGACCAGAAAATCATAAATTAATGTAATTTTTCAATTTTCTTTCTATTTTCTCCTTCCATTTCTTTGTTATGACAGTATTCTCTACTGTCATAAGCAGACTATCTTACTATATTCTATCATCCCATCTTCTGGTTCTGAAATGAAAAAGCAGAGTTCAGAAAAATAGAAGGTAATAATTCCATACAAATGGACTGCACTATTTCAGAACCCCTATAAGATACTGTTTTGTTTTGTCGTTGACAAAGGTTCATACTGATTTTTTTTTTCCTGATTCTAAGATCTCTCTAAGATGTTTAATTCTCCTGCTGGATTGCGCTGACTACAGACAAGCAATTGAAGCAGAAAAGACATATCTTGATTTATCCTTTTTATGTATTCCTTTGAATTTATGCTGATGTGTCAGAGTATTGCCCCCAAGGGAGAATCATTGTGATATTCTCAGAGATAGCTGGATACTTTATTCAAATTTGGATCTTTTCATGAGTAATCTTCACTTTAATGAGTGTAATTATTTACAAACAGTTTATCATCTCAGAAATCAATGAAGGAACTTACAAAAGAAGATAAAGCAATTTCTGGCTGCCCATTGCCATAATATATTTTTACTTTATTAAGGAAAATAAAAATTTTCAGTTAAGGACAGCATGACCTTGTAATATATAAAGGAATAAACATTTTATGAAACTGAATTGAAGAGCTCTGTATTCTATGAAACTGAGTTGAGCAGATTAGTAAATGGTGTATAATTCAGATTTAGGAAAAAATAATGTGTAGTTTTCAAAACTATTAAAGGCTGTTTGTGTTCCTAGAACTCTTCCTGGAACAACAAGAGGTCACTTAAGGCGATGGCTCATTTTATTCTCATCTTTTAGCAGTTGCATTAGGTGGGCAACATTATCATCCCTGCTCCTTGGTTCTTTCATTTCCAAAATCTCAGAGGAAAGACCTGTGCTTTTCAGATTTTATCAAACTGACTTTCCTGCTGGAGTTTGGAAGGATTTGTGAGGTTAAGAAAGAAAATGGGATTATGGCTTAGTGACTGGACATATGGATGGCGGAGACTGCTCTAATGCAGCAGTACTGAAAGCTCAGTGTACTTCCTGATCATCAAGCTAGGCCAGCTGTCTGCCAGATGGGGCTCAGAGTGAGGGGGACATTATTGTGTTCAAACATGCCTCTGAAAGATGAAATAGCTTCTTTAAAACGTAAGTTTTCATAAATTTCTACATGGATGTCTTTGTATCATTTTTTTTTGTGGCTATTCAAAATTCTTAAAACCATTTTAATTTTCTTGGCAAGGTTGATAATCCTAATTTCTTGTGCATATGCTGAATGGATACTGCCTTTCCTGCACTGTAATGGAGACATTAGGAGAGAATAGTGACCCTATGATTAATTTCATCTAATGCATTCAATTTTTAATTGACTGATCAGCTGAGTCAATTCATATAAGAAACGTTTGAATCAAATGCAGTAAGAAAAGACAGTGTTCAGAAAAGTGTAATACTAAGGTGTAATACGCATTCATAATACCAGTTCATTGTGAGCTCTTAGTTCTGAATGTGCAGTTATCAGCTTCAAGCCTGCAGTTTACTCTTCTTTGTGCCTTTAATAAGTACTTTAAAACACTTTAGCACAAAGACAAGTTTTTCTTCACTTGCAGAAAACACAGGGTTTTGAACAACCTCTACCTTAAACTGTGTTCTCAGTAGTGCTTTCAATTATGCTTCACATGAGACTGCCATGGAGCTGTTGTGCACAGCAAACAGGTTATGCAAGAGCACCCCCTGGATAAAGCAAAAAGTTAAATAATTTCCTCCTCATCATTCTCACAAGTTATTTTGGCAGATTCATTGTATTGCTTTGAATTGGCTTGTTTCACAGAATTGTTCTGGTTTTCCTGAGAACTGAGTTAGAGTGTGTGTACGTGTGTTGAGAGGCAGGCGGGAAAGGAGAAAAGGTGCTTTGCTATTCATGTTCATCACACACAGAGACATGATAGACATTGTACAGAGTTTAACAGAAAATAGTCTGGGTGTGGTGCTAAACACAGAGACCAAAGCGGATGAACCTACTCCCACACGGGGAAGTTTCACAGTCTTAGTTCCTTTCTCAAATACTGATGTCTTTGAAGGTCTATAGCTGCTGTAATTGGCTACATCTACAATAACACATTAAATACACCAGGGAATAAACATTGTTTAGTTGTTTGCATGCACTATAGCCCAGTTTTGACCCACACCAGCTACAGTCCTCACAGACACCCAGACACAGTTCGAGGGTTAGCAAGGACCACAGACAATTTCCACTAAGTTGCATGGACACAGCTGCAACTTCTTAAGGAAAGAAAATTTAATTGTATTATCACAAGTTGAGCCATGCCTCTTTCTCTCCAGCTGGAGAAAGACGTCTGAGGTATTTTACTTCATTATTGGCATTTTATGGAATAAAACAACATAGCCCCTTGGTAAAGAATTAACTTGCCACCTAAGAGATCTGGGTTCCTAATTGTTCTGTATGAAGAACTGATAAGTTCTCCAAAGTGTTTATGATTACTCATTTCCAACAAAACTGAGGTATTTAGTTACATTTGCAGATCTCTATGTATCCATCCTTGGAAAGCAAAGTGGGGACTATTGTGGTTTTGTATGCCAATGAGTAGAAACATTAAAAAGTGCAATGTACTAAATACTGTGGTCATGGAGACCATAATACTTCAAAAGGTAGAAGTGGTGTGCAGTGAGAAGATTATTTGTTCCTTAAAATTCTTTCCCATCTCCTCATGTCTTAACCTGATTATCTGCCTATTCCTTTGAGAATTCATTAAGACACAGACTTCTGTGGATGCAAAACGTGTGCAGTGCAGCATGAAATGCATAGAACACTAATCTTGTTGAAGTGTCTTGTCAGGTATTTAGAAGTTTTACTGATTGCATTTACTGAAATTTCAGAAAGAGCTGTGTGAAAAATATACAGTTTCAGAGGAGAAGAGAAGAAAATGACAGTTTATATTTTTTAACAGTTTTAGTTATAACATGCCTTAATTCAAATGAAAAGGTGAGGACTTGCTCCCTAGCATGTGTGTTAAACTCTGGAAAGTAAACAACTTAAACTAAGCTCCCCTGGAGTACAGTTTACTTCATCATCTTTGTGCATCTGTGCCTATGGCAGCTCAGTACTAGATAGACACTAACTATTAAATACCTGTTCATCTTGCATCCAGGTTATTTAGCATAACCTTAGAGATATTTTCTCATTTCTCAGATATGAGGGATATGACCACACTCACAATGTTTAAATCCTTGTACAGTGTGTGTCCTTGATATCTCAGCAAAAGCACAACAGAAAATGTATTTGTCTTGTAAGGCTTACGTGGAGTCACTATATACCAACACACACTCCTTATTTTGGAATGCTGTATGATTAAATGGAATAACGCAAAAATAGAATGAAAATAAAATACAATTTAAAATAACAATTGTCTGTTGAAAACTGAGATTTGTATTTGACAGTAATTATCCAGTAAGCATGTCTCTGTAGGGTCATAAGGATGCACGTAGTAGGAGTTTAAGACTTTACAGCCATTGCTCCTAAGTGAAGTTAAGATTGACACTGAACTAGGCATTACTGGAAATGTAGCAATTGTGATTACCAGGTGCTTTTCTAGAGTCTCTAGTAGAGTTTGCTGTATGTTCCTATGTTTTTGTTTTCTAGGTTCTGAAAGATCCCTTCTCTTTCTTAACTTAGCTATGGTGCTTCATGGAGGACTCCATGCGCAATAGAAGTTAACAACAGAATATGATAACTTCATGAATGTTAATAACTTTGCAATGATACAAAAATGAGTTCTGTATTTAAACATCACTTCTATTCAAAAAAGTAAGGAAAGCATCAGGAAAGTTTATTTCTTATTTGTTGAAGTAAACAATTGACATCACTCCATTCAAAAGCTTGGAATGTATTCTAAAGTACTTCCAATATTATTTTTAAAGTACTATTAACCAAGTAGTAGTATTTGGTTAATAGTAGTATTAACCAAAAAAAGTAGTATTAACCAAATGTAGTTTCAAGGGCTTTTGCACTCTCTTAGGTGTCTTTGACGTAACAAATTCCAATGGACTTGGTTTATATAATCCACAAAATACCACATGAAATTGTGACTTCAGAATTCAGTTTCAATTATATACAGATCTTACATACAGCATCTACATTACTGTCTCAATATATTCTTTTTGAAGACCCCTTGTTAATGTAGAGAGTAAGGACACATCCAAATTTGTTTTTCTCTGGACTGACATTCCCAAGCATCTATTATTTCACTTCCTAATCTCTCTGACATTTGCTCCTGGGTAAACCATTCCCATAATATTTTCTGGCCTTCAGTGTGTATATCTCTTTGCAATGCAAAATTTTCTGGTGATTCTTGCTTCCTGATAATCTGAATAAAATAATGAGTTTGATTTAAAACTCACAGACATGAAATAGTTTTCACGTGAATGGTACGTGAGAGGTAGCTTTTTATAGAGTACAACAGGGATGATAACACATTTGACTGCAGATGCTATAAGTCATAGAAGTATAGTTACAATTGCAAATCATGCTGTTTCCTGCTTACTTTTTTTATTTGACAGCAGTTGGGTGGCAAATGTGTGCAACACAGACAGATCTTTTGGTCCAGCCCACGAATTCTCCTTTAAATGTAGTCATTCCGTAGAAAACATTGTTATCTAGACGTGGATATATACACAAAATCATGGATACATTAGCACCTATTATGTGGGGAATGGACACATCGCAGCTCACTTGCTATGGATAATTCGGATGAAATCTCTTGCTAGAAAGGAAGCCACATACATATGCAGGTTACTTACCAACAAGAAATAGTATGTTCTTATTTTAATTTGGATAAACAGAGCTGCCAATTCATAAATCAAAGTAATCTGGTTTAATTACAGTACCGCTAAGAGAAATCACCTTAATAGTTTAGATTTCCACTCATGCAGGTGTATAAGGACGTCACAGTAACGTGAATTTTCTCAAGGACATATACACTGTACGTCATGTTTGCTCTCACTAAATTCTGAAGAGATATGATGCTCTCTCAGAATAACTCAAAAATAAGTGTGCTTGTCTTTGGCTTGACTATCAGAGTAGGTGTACTTTTCATTATCTGCTAAATCTTCCTCATACAAAAATAATTCCCAACTGAAATGCCTCATTCTGGTCAAGGTTTCCTCATCCTGAATGCATACTTAGTCTCTATGCTCCACATTCATAAACAGCTTGAGATCTTTCAAGCATCTGAGGTCATTGTGCTTCACACAATTGTTCTTTGTTGTGCTCTGTAAAGGAGATTACATGAGGGAAAGCTGGAATTCCTGGATACCATATTTCTCACTATTGAAGGGCTATCTCTTGAATAAAAAAAGCAATAAGGCTATCTGAAGTGACCTTGGCAATTGTTCATGTAATTTATGACATTATACAATTAGAGGTGAGTTCAAATCAAGCAGTCCTAGAAAATTGTAAGGGTCACTTTCAAGCCTGATAACATCTCTGCACTGGTCAAATTTGCTAGACAGAGGATACATTTTCTGAAATATACCTCCATGCATAAAGCAAAGTATTTGATTAGTATTTTCCTGCATGATTTAACCCTGTCTGTTATAGTACTGCATTTTCATCAATTGCTGAGCTGTTAATCCCCATGAGCATATTAAAATTAAACACATGTAATGGAAACAAGTTGTTGCTTACTCAGGGCAATTCCTAGTAAGCAGAGAAAAAAACTAAATTACAAAGAATCTCATTATTGCTAAATAAATATTGCTACTTGCTGGTAGATAATAGATAAAGTGTTCAACACCATATAATACTAATGCATAATAGTAATAATAATAGTAATAATAACAATTCTTATCAATAATAATAACAACAATAACAAAAACTTGTCAAATTGCTTTTCTTGCCTTTTAGCTTGATGAAAATGAGACATGCAGTGGAGTGCAAGGAAAAGAGTCTGTCTCCCCCTTTTAAAAACCTTCTGATACCATTCCTTAGTAAGAGGTGTAGGAGATCTTCAAGCTTCCAGACTGCTAATATTCACAAAATAAGATAGTGGGTGATGGAGGGAAGCTGTAAAAGCAGCAGAGAGGGAAAGCTGTCATAGAGACTGTACTTCATCCTGCACTTCAAAGAATTTGGTGGGAACAGTCAGATGTTCTGACTGCAACTGGAAAAGTTTCAGTTGAGTCTTTGCTTTATCAAACACGCAAAACCCTAAAGACTCAAACCCAGAGCCCACCACACTTGTAATCTGTGTGCAGAGCAGCCTGTGCTTTTGGCCCTAAGCTAATTTTAAACAGGATCTTGCTCTGTATTTTAGATTATATTGAAGAATGTGTCTACTTCAGGACCAAACTGTGAATCTGGGCCAATGAATGCATGGAAAGTGAAACGCTTCCTTCCCCCAAATTTAACTCTGCTTAAAGAATTGAGGGACTTCCCAGTGCCAAGGAACCACAGATGTAGATCTGGCAGACACCACTGAGTCATTCTCAGCAGACAAGGTCCTCATTCAGGCTCAAAACAATAAATCTTCACTAAATGTGAAAGCTGTAGTTTGCATTATTTTATTTATGTTTCTTCCCACAAGATGTGGTAGCATCTGTCAAGAAACTGTTGGGTTCCAGTGCTTCATGTTTCATTGATAGCAGATGATGTCATTTGGAATGGAGCCTCAGAGAATTCCACATGTCTACCCACACTTTAAAAAAAGAATGAGAAAGAAAACTTGGCAACAGTATTTTTTTCTATGTGTGGAGGTATTTGTGCAGAACTAAAATTTATAATAAAGACTTTTGTAAAACATGTTTACAGAGAATTGGCCATAGTATAGTCATAAAGGAAACTGGATTTTTTCTGCATATTATAGCCTTGTATTTCTGTTATAAATTTTCATTATTTTACATATACATTATATGCTTAGCACGCATCTTAGCCTGCATGCTGTCCCAAGAAACAGGAGGCACTTTCTCCTTTTCCTTATCCCATCAATTCTGCCATGACAGCGGAGTCAGAAAAATCCTGTAACTTGTTGTCTCAGGTACCACACCCTTTCTAGGACCCTAAATGACAACTGCAAAATATCTTTTCAACAGTTTTCTGATTTAAAAAAAACAAACAAAAAACCTATTGATTTGGTGCAAACGTTTTTCAAAGTGGGACTTTTTTATGAGAAAGAGTAGAACATCATTTCAAATTAGAAAATTGTCCATTTTGATTATGTGTTAAAGCTACTACATTGCTTTTACCAGATAAAATGTAAAACCTTTTTAAAGGTGAATTTGTCAAAATGCATTATTTCAACTGACTAGGGACTGTCAGGTTTCTTCATTTATTTGATGAGTTCAGGATGATGTTCAAACATTGGGAACTTTTCTAAAATAAAATATTTTAGTTAGAGAATTTGCCACAACAAGCACTGCATTTGGCAACTGCTTGAAATTTTACTAATTTCAGGCTGCAGTTAAGAGGAAACAAGTACAAAAATAGGAATAATGCATCTGCAGAGACCACATCATACAAGCAGATGATAGGTTAATGAGATTTCATGTGAAGGCATGGCCTGCAGTCCTGCATCCACAGCCGGTGTTGGGTGCACAGAAAGTGTAATGAAATCTGAATACATTGTATTTTACTGTATTTTCATCTTTTTCTACTCTTTAAACAAAATATTTTCATATTCAAAAATAATTTTGCATCCTTCTAAGCCAAAAAAAAGGCAGAAAGAAGCACCACCTCAAATCATCCTCTGTGACAGTCAGCTGTCAGTGAGAAAGAGCACAAAGTACGTTAGCCAAAAAAGTCTCAAGCATTAAGCTTGCAGAGCTTTCAGTAAGGAGTGTAAACATAGACATTTAAAATACCATACAGCATTCACTGGAGTCAGCATGAACAGGGATTTGGTACAAATTCCCTGCAAACTGATCAAGGGCTAAGTATGCTATGGTGATGCTTGTAACTCCAAACTCCAATTTACAAGTTAAAGAGGTGCTTATAAAGTTCAGAAGGGTCACAGATTTCAGTCTACTTTGATATTCACTTACAACCAATGCACCTTCCTGTCAGTTTTGGATTTCTGCCCAAGGAATTGGGGGAGGAATTTAGCATGGCCAGAAATCTCTAAAACCTTCCCATTTACTAAGAAGGTCCATTGTGTAGAGCCTTCTCTTAGCTCAGGAGTTCTATTGTCAATAATTTTCCTAGTTTTTCCAGTTTTCAACAACTATTCTCTTTTCCCTCTTCTTTCAAGAAAGATAACATCCTGTCCAACCTCAAGGAGGGAACCCTCCCCACCATGCCTGTGTGCGTGCATTTAAGCACGAATGCCGTCCTATTCTCAGCTCTTGGCAAATACTAATGTGGATTTTTAGGTAACTGTAATGGAATTTGAATTGAACTCTTTGCTCAAGTGTCAGTATACTCAGGAGTTTAATGTGCACATTTTTAGCAACAGAATAAACAATAAAACCCAGTACACACTAGTTAAGGAGAAGATAGAAATACAGTGAAGCTGTATGTACATACATAAATCATAGCTACAATCACAGAAACAGTCTGATCTTCTGTTAAAGTAGGCTTGAGAATTAAGAGAAAAACTCCTTCTTTCAGTATATAAGATGCTGACTCCTCTCTGTTTCTTTCCCTACTTATTTTTCTGAGTTTTTTTTCCTTTCTGTCATAGGTGTTGCATCTTCTGAGAAAAAGACTAAAAGCTGGTCTTGCCACAAAATCAGTGTCTTGATGTTAGGTATCTTGCTGATATTTTATCAGCTCTCAGTGTCTCAAATGCCCAAAGGCTGAGAGAATTCTGTCAAAGTGTTTCAATTACCTTGAGTTTTATGAAAGGCAATTGAGAATTTTTGGGGGATGACTAATGGATTCAAAATTAGTCTATTGCCATCATGCTTTACAGCACTTTGCTGCATGAAAGTAGTTGCATTGGTGATTAGACAAGCCATATAAAATCATCTAGAATATTTCTGAGTAGTGAGGATTCATGTAGAATTTCAGCACCTTCTTCCTGAACGTTCCTATAAAAATTAGGATTTACATCCTCTTAGCTACTCAGTAATAAACGCTATCATAAACTGTTAATCATGGGAGCAAGGGTAATTTCACCATTATGTTTACTTGATAATCAGAAAAATGTTTAAGATTTAGGCTCAGATTCAGTCTATTTAACATGAATTATCTAGCAGTAATATGTCTTAGTATTGTATCAGCCCTGTGCTATGTACAGACAGAAAAATAAGTTAAACATAACTTCCAAGCCCAGAAAGGGTTTCAGTTAGATAGGATCTTCACCCATATAATCTCTAATTTTAGATTGGATGGGTCTTGGTCAATGTCCTAGCTCTTTGAAGATTAAAGTTCTACTGTGTGATGAGGTTATTTCTGCCACGTCAGAATAAATTACAGCAATCTTCATCTGTCTGCAGTGCAGACAGTCTGAATACACATAGAAATACTGTGCAAAAGAAAATGAAAGCATCCCTGAGGAGATTAGCTGGCTTTCTCCACCAATAGTGAGGTTCATGTCTCTCCATGTCATGTAACTAGGCTTTCCCGATGTAATAGTGCTTATTGGTCACATATACCATGCTATTATGGTCTGACTGGGATTTTTTTTGTTGGCTTTTAATGTGTATTAGGGAATTAATCTTGCAAGATGCTGAAATGATGATTTTTAGAGAAGACATTAGATGTGAGGACACTTGACTATCTGGATTATTCAATCGGGAGAACTCAAGGGAGAGACATAAAAGAATCAGAAATATAAAAAAGCTCAATGCACAAGCTATGAAATACCCATAGTATAATTAGCAGTTGTTGTCAGAAAATGCAAAACAGCTTTTCCTGACAGACTTGCTCAGTTCTTTAACCTCACAACACATATAAAGCAATGCATATTTTACCTTCCTAATATTATTTTGAGAATACAAGAAGGCAAATTAAATACAAGGAAAAATGTAACATTGCAATCATACACAATTTACAGACCTTTCAACTACTAAAAAATTCATCTAGACCTTGTGAGAAATATTTTATTCCCTTTAATTTTTTTTGAACAGCAGCTCCTAGTGACCGAAGATTCCATAACCGAATGAGTAAAGCAAGACAGAATACAGCCATAAAATATGTAATAGAAGAAACAAAGGTGATATTTGTAAACACTCTGGAGAATAGGATCAAGATTCAAAATAGTATTGAAAAAAATGAAAAGTAATTCCTAAACCTTACATACAGTACGAAATTTTCCAAGACAATAACAAAATGCTAACAATAGAAAGAAGCAGCCAATAAATAACTGCAAAAGGCAAGACTCAGGTAAGCAGAGATACCATACAAAAGGATCTGGAAGTGCAGTGATCACAAACAAGGGAGAAGTCAATTTTATGCTACAGGTAGGAGTAGTCAAAAGTCTTGAGTTCATTCTGCATATAAGGGTGCATATAAGGCAAGAAAGGCAACTATTCCGTTGTTGATGGAGTCTTGGCTTCAGGGGAGATTTTTCTGAGCAGTCCAGGGTTCATATGTACAAACAACCATACAGGCAAATACAAACGTAACACTATTGATGTAAGCTCACTCCACACTACCCATACTGGAGAGGGGGGGAAATTGCATGTCTGCCTTAGTACAGCCCTGAGTTTAAGTTATTAAAATTTACTGGGAGTCTAAGTTTAGAAATTCTGGTTTTCTCACATGGTCATATGAACTCGTAAAGTGGTTTGCATGTTTGCCTATTTTTGACTTTTCTGGGCAGAGGACAAACAAACAAAAAATATCTGCCTATAATGTGCATATGCCACATAAGGCAGCAAGAAATTAAATATGACAGGCCTTAGGTGGATCACCGGATAGATAACGTAAGATCAAATTGTCAATGACAGGACGCAGTTTACAGAAGAAGAGGCAAATAACTTGCCAGTAAAAGGAGAGTAAGATGGGATAAAAAAATCACAAGTAAAGGAGAGAACACTAATCAGAGGAAGGTGTCAAAGTGAGTACTTTAAAGTCTTTAGTCGTGACTGTCTTATTTGTCACTAACAACAGCAAGAAGTGAGGTGCAACAAATTAACCACATGGCCATTACCTCCATCGGAAAGGGAAGGGAGGGCAAAATACCAGCCTCTTCCAGATGAAGCTGTATATGTTTCTGTACATATGATGAATATTCCCAAAATAGACTTTGACTAGGATACTGGATGAATGTGTTTCTCTCAGAAAGTCTCTCAGGCTTTTTTAAATACCACCTAGTCATCAGCATATTTTCTTCGTGCCTTATCCCAAGGGCCACTTCATTGCCAACAGCATAAGCACCCATAACACCTTCATTTAACACTCATTTAGGAATACCTCTGAGGGAGAACCTTGTTTTTCTTATTTAACTTTTCCCTCCCTACACCTGTAGACAATTCAGGACAGCCTATTTATATCGTGGGCTGGATCACACACACATCTCCAGGATCCTCCCCCTGGTGCTAGCTAGTTAATATTAATGAATGCAGGATGAACGACTCCAGAGATTGCCACAGTTAAGCAGAGAGATAGTAAATTAATCTGACGGGTGACTGACTGGTCCTTTCTGTAGTTTCCCAGCTCAGGCACAGAGGGAACTACTAGTCTCAGCCAAAGGAAATGTGTGGTTGGTGGACTGGCGTGGGGGAAACTTGTGTGTCCCAGCTGGGTCCTGTCCCCAGTCCCACTCTGAGCAGTGCATCTTAGTGACTTTAGTGGGGGATACCTGCAGGTGAGAGGTTTGTTACTAATCTTTAAGTGTAACAGAAGCCAAGAAGTGTGGATGAGGTTTTTGTTACTTATTTTGTATTATTTCCTTTCTTGTTTTTCTCAACAATTATGCTGTATATTCTCTTCCTCTTTTGGGGAAGTAGATACTGCTTATGTTAATTTGGGGGTTTTATAAGGAGAAAAGACTTTGGTTCTATCTTTTTTTCAAAGGGGAAAATGCTGTGATTAATTAAATAGTACTACTTACAAGTTACTTCATGCTCCAAAATACTATAAATGTTACATAATACCATAATTTCATTTTGCTTATATGTTTGGCGCTTTTTTTCTTTTTATTTAATGTGGAAGCTTTATATTCAAAGGAGCATAGAAAAAATTGCACCAGAAATCTGGTTTTACATAGGCAGTAGGAAAGCCAGTAGTGCAAACTCCAGGTTCTAGCCAGCTTCCTTTATGTTTTGTTAAAGAAAAGAGAGCAAAGTAAGGGATTTTACAGGAACACTTTGTGTACAAAACCTGCTCAAAGTCAAGTACCTTAAAATGGAGCCTGCTGTAAGGTTGTGTTTTTAGGATGTCACTTTCCTGTGTCACTTTATCTTGTATCAAATAAGCTAATTCTGACAGCAGTTCTGCCTCCAGTGGTAAGGCTTTTATACTGAAAGAACTAGCCTTACACCACAGGTACTAACTGTAATTGCATTTTTGATGTGACAGCAAGCATGACAATTTAAACTAGAGAGAATACTTTGACAGAATATCTTCATGAAAATATGCTGTTTTGTTGAAGCTAAAATATATTGAGACCTACTAGTTAGGTGGGAGGTTTCAGCTTTTCCTTCAATAGGGCAGTCTTCATCCCGTGAGAGCACTATCGGCCTTGAACGCAAGGATTCCTTTTCTTGCTGTGTTAGATCAAGTGATCTGCTCTGAGCCCAAGTAGCCTCACACCAAATAGATACTATAACTCCAGACTCTTTGTGTGGATTTAACTGCTGTATGGTGCTGAAATTGTGACTTTGGTTAAAGATCACGGTGGCTCTTTTCCCCATCTTGCAACACCTGGTTCCAGCAAGAAACGCCACCTTTCCCACGGAATCTTGTCTCTCGTACGTGTACTGAAAACTGATCAAAAACTGTATATCTCTATTTTCACATGACCAAAGGACACAGCATTTGTTTTTACTATGGAACAAAAAAGAACCTGGAAAGTGAGAGGACAGCTGTGGAAGGGTGTACTCCACCTCTGACTTGCTTTCATGGTGTCCTGGTTTCAGCTGGAATACAGTTAATAATAGAGGATGAGAATAATGTTGGTAACACACTGATGTTTTAATTGTTGCTGAGCAATGCTTAGCCTAAGTCAACGACTTTTCAGCTTCTCATGGTGTCCCATCAGTGAGGAGGCTGGAGGGCACAAGAAGCTGGGAGGGGACACAGCTGGGAAAGCTGTCATCAGCTGGCCAAAGACATATTCCATGCCATATGATGTCATGCTCAGCATAAAACCTAGGGGGAAAGCTGGCTGTGGAGTCACTGCTCACGAGCTGGCTGGGTATCTGTTGGTTGATGGTGAGTAGCTCTTTTCATCTGCATCACTTGCAAATAATTTTTGTTATTTTCCTTTTGTGGCAGTTTATTATTGGTTTTGTTGTTGTTATTAGGTTATATTTCAATTACCAAACTCTCATTATCTCAACCCACAAGTTTTCTTACTTTTACCCTTCCAATTCTCTCCCACATCCCACCAAAGGGAGAATGAGTGAGACGATGTGTGGGACTGAGTTGCCGGCTGGGGTTAAACCATGCAAAGTCAACAAGATATACCCCTCTAACCTCATTGAAGTGGCCAGGGAATGCAGTCAGGTTTTTTAGATATCCTGTATTTTTTCCTATGCAAAAGCAGAGGACTCCAGTGACTAGAGAAGTGAGTTTGAAAACTCTTACAGGTAAACAAAAAGAAAAGCATATGAAGGAACTGACTATGGGAGGTTGACCCTTGATGTCAGGTGTCCATCAAGCTGCTCTATCACTCCTCTTCCTTAACTGGAAATGAAGAAAATATATATAATCTATAAGACTTTAGTTATAAGTGCAGGGAGAGAACACTCACCACTTACCACGATGGGCAAAACAGACTCAGTTTGGGGAAAGTAATTTCATTTATTACCAATCAAATCAGAGTAGAGTAGACTAAAGAGAAATAAAACCAAGTCTTAAAATGCCTCTCTTTTTCCAGGGCTCAACTTCATTCCAAATTTCTCTCTCAGTGATGCAGGGGGACAGGGAATGGAGTCTGCAGACAGTTTATTACACTGTCACTGCCACTGTTTCCCCCTCAGTGGGAGGACTTCTCATGCTATTCCACTGCTCCAGTGTGGTGTTCCTCCCACAGGACACAGTCCTCAACAAGCAAGATGAGTCTCTCATGGGCTCAAGTTCTTCATGAACTACTCTAGTGTAGGTCCCTTCTACAGGGTGCAGTCCTTCAGCAACAGGCTGAAGGTCCCCCTGGACCTTCAAGTTCAAGATCTGCCAGCAAACCTACTCCTCTCTCTGTGGGTTCACAGGTCCTGCCAGAAATGTTCTCCAGAATGGGCTTCCCAGAGGATCACGGCCTCTTTCAGGCATTTTCCTGCTCTGGTGGGGGGCCCTCCATGGGCTGTAGGTGTGTTTCAACTCCACCATGGTCTTCCATGGGCTGCAGAGGCACAGCTGTCTCACCATGATCTGCATCACAGGCTGCAAGGGAATCTCTGGTGCATGGAGCACCTGCTGCCCCTCCTTCTTCATTGGCCTAGATTTCTGCAGTTACCTTTTTCACTCTTCTTTCCCAGCTGTGGTTGTGCACACCTTTTTAAATACATTGCCCCAGGGGCACTACCACCATCATTGATGTGCTTAGCCTTGGCCACCAGTAGGTCCATCTTGAAGCCAACTGAAATTAGCTCTGTTGGACATGAAGGAAGCTTCTTGCAGCTTCCGCACAACACAACTTTATAGCTCCCCCTGCTACCAAAACCAGGCCATGTGCAAACCCAGTACTCTGATTTACTGGCCTTTAAAGTAATTTTGAGCCAGATCTTTTCTGGAATATGGACTGTGGTTCAACAAAATAAAAATATATGATGTGAGATTTGATGTCACTGTGTTGTAGTAATTAAAAAAAAATTGATCCTATTCACACTTGCTGAGTCTATGAAACTGGAAATGTCGACAGAGATGGTGTTTTTCTGGAGACTGCTGGAATTCTTTCTGGGTTTCTGCTATGGCATCTATCTGTAAGAGCATCAAGGAGTTATGTGAGACCTGGACTGCCCCGAGGCAATGGATCTGGAGCATCTCCAGCCTATTACTGACCCTGCAGTCAGCAGTTCCAGCACTTATGTTTGTAGGTCTGTTGAATGGATCTGCTGAATCTCCTGGATGACAACCACTGGAGTTTCAATATGCCAGGCAGTGAAGCAGACAGTTTTGTGTTCCCTCACTGGGCTGGCTGCCTGTCGGGGTTTCTGAGGAATTTGGGCTGCCATCCAGATCGGTGAGACTGGGCTCTTCAGTATTTGCACAGCAGGCAGGCTGAGTCTGCTAATGCTGTGGAACAGGAGTCCCAATCCAAAGTTTGACTTTAAAAAAAAAAAATCAAGCAGGAAAAAAAATTTTCGATGAAGCTGGTTTGGAAAACAACTTCTCAAGTAGTCCATGTAATGGAATTTGCTTCCTCAGACTAGCTCTTATAGTTATTCACTGCAGTATTTCTAGGTGTAGAGGAGCTCACACTTCAGTCACTTGTTGACATAAATGCCTTGCTGTTCCCAGGAAAGGCTCATTTGTATGAGGAGGAATTGACAGACGCAAATCCAGTGTGACTTAGAAAAACAGGACTTTCTGTACATGAGCAGGTAAACCTAAACACAATCTAATGGGCACAAGGAGTTAACAGTCTGTGAAATATCAACTTTTAAATAAGTAAGGGCTAGTGCTCCTTTATCACTTAATTGAGAAACTTTGGAAGACATTATGTATGGGATGAAGCACTCAAAAGTTAGAAGTCAGGAATTTGATCAGCAAATTTGTCTTTTAACCATCTTGCTGTTTGGTTATCAAAAGCAAACACTTGCAGCTATGCATACTAACAGAAGGAGGCTTTCTTATCTGTGATGTAATTGCTTTTCTCAGTTTGTTTCAAAGTAAAAAAGTGCTGCTGTTTCACAGTAAATTTGTTCAGGAAGGTTCCTGGAATAGAAACTGCGAACCACTGATGTCCTGACAAAGAAACAGAAAACATTGCCTCTCTACTTTGAAATAAACTTGCCAGGATTGTGTGCCTGTGAAGGAAGAGAAGAGGGGAAGTAGGGCTGAAAATATGCAACAAATCATTTGCTACCAAACTTATTTTGCTGTAAGGTAAAATAGGTTGTGGGTTTTTTGTAACTTAAGAAAGCTTCCTGTCACTTAAATTTGCCTCAATTAATTAATCCTCTTTTTCTTTGTTAACTCTATTTAGGTTTGTTTAATCCAATAATCATGTTTTTGAAGAGAACCATTTGAATGTTCTGTACTTATTTTTCAAGCTCCAGTCATGAGCTAGACCTTGAAACCAGTAATTAAGTGGTAACTTTTTTTCTCGGAATTGATTTTTAGTAATTTAAAAACTTGCTTAAATACTTGTTAAACCCTGTAGATGAACAAATTAAGTCACTAGGTTTGACTTCTCTGGACTCTGGAATGATATATTGCAGACTTAAGCCGTTCATTCTTGCAAATATCTACCCTGAAGTCACAAAGAGCAATATTCTCCTTATATAGTTTTGGATACAGGATTAGAACGTTAGTTAGGCTGTTGGTGATGCCAGTACTTTCATTCCTGCTGCCTTTTCAAGACTGTCCTCTCCAACAGCAGCTGTTCAATGAGAAATGAAGGAAAAAGTACTAAGATTAGAGTGTGAGGAGGTACATGTTCTGTAGGGAAAGAGAAGCTCTCAATACAATTATTAAAACTCTAGCTAGACTATGTTTACCTGAATACAAGAAAATTAATTTAAGGGGAGCTATAATTCTGGGTAGTTTTTGCAGTGACATGTTGGTGCTTTGTGCTCAGTTCTTACTTTCTCTTCCCATAACTGTGATAATTTCTTACAAGTGATGGGGCTTTGATATTACTAGAGAGACGAGACCTCTTGCAGAAATAAACTTGAGAGATCTAACTAGCTGAAAATGTTTGCTTACGCAGTGATACTGATAACATGGTGTTCTGGCTGTGGAATTTGAAGGAGGTGGGACATTAAAAACATTGGGTGAAATTTTGAGGCCATTGTGATGCTTCCATGTTCAGTCTGATTCTCTGCTGGAGGGAGTTCAAACTTGCATCTGTCCTGCTGCCCTAGGTACCAGGATATAGGCTGCTCTACATATTCCTGCAGCTTGATCAAAGGTCACTAGATAAAATGCCTAAAACATTTTAGAGATAAGAACTCTTCCCCTCTGGTAAGTGTGATGATTACCTGGCCATTGAACAAAGCCGCCACTTGTTTTCTCTTTCTTGTCAAAAAAATCATTAATCTTTTTTCTGTGCAGCAGAGCAGCTTAAGCAGAATGAAGCATAGTGAATTCCAAAGCAGAATATCCAACAACAATGAAAAGAATGGACCTCTCTCAGTGCTTCAAGGGAAAAGAGGAAGGTTCTTAGCTGCAGATCATGACCTGGCAGAGGTACTATCTTACATACTGCCAAAAGTGATTTGATGTGAGAATTGTTTGTGTAATCAGATTTTCCTACTGGCTATCCCTGAGCAACCCAGTAATGAGCACCTTGTTTATGAAAACTTTTTGTAAGGCCTCTAACATCTATTGTTCAAGCAGTGTGACACCATTTGCAGACTTTCAAGACTCAGATTGGAGCTGAGTCCTTAGTATCACATGCAACATGCTAGATCATAGCCCCTCCTTCCCTGTCCGCTTCACCCTGCAAAATCAAAAGGCTGTCAGCACTGAGTATAAAACTTTTCATCAAGCACTGCAGTAGGATTTCATAAACATATTTTTGTTTGTTTGAAAAAATGCTGCGGCCTCAAGGTATTTTGAGTTTTAAAGTAGGGTAAAAATTGGCAGAATTTCCACTGAATTCAGGAGTTTTGCATTGAGATATTTAGTCTGAGAACCCTGAGGGATAGGGTTGCATTTGGTTGTTCTGATATATTCTGACAAATATGACTCAACATTATTCTTGCGATTTTTTTTTTCTTCCTGTGGTGATTCATAGCTTAGTCTATTGTTAGTATTTGATACATGCAACTTTTGCAGCTGAACATATTGCAGAAATCTAAAAACATTTCTGAAATATTTAGATGACAAAACTATTAAAAGAGCTTGATGGTATGCAGTGTGTTTGTAGCTCATGAGTGGGAGAATCCATTGCATACTAACCACTTTTCAGAACTCATAGTTCATAAGCTCATTTGCTTACTGAGAAAATGGCTTTTTCTGTGTGTTTTTTTGAAGTTAACAAGGTAAGTCACTTGACTCATGTGGGAAAAAATGTGCTGAAAATGGCTGTTCTCTTAATAAGGAAAGGGTGTCAATAAGGCAAAGTTGTCACAGTAAGTTTATATGACGCTTCAGAAATGCCTATTGTCTCCAGGCAGTAGAATATTTCACCCTCTGGATTTCTCTGTCTGCCCCAGATTTAGTTCTTATCTTGATAGCTGAGGTCAGTCAAGTTTCTCAGAGAATGCCTATGATGGAGTGTCTGCTTCCTCCCTTTGGTTTTTAACCCTCTCCACAGTAAGGAGGTTCCACATTTTGCAGCAAAACAATTGCAATCTCTCTTTCTCTGTGAATAAATCCTCCTACCAACATATTTCCATCTGAATACTCCTAAATGTTAACTCACGTCAATCAGATGTTTGTTCTCCCACACACAAGAATACGTAACTAACTACTGTATTTTTCTGACTTCAGGCATTTTGTACTCTTGGCACTGACTGTAGTATGAGTGCTTTCTGCATGCTTCAGTTTAAAAAGCCAAAGTCACTCTGTATTTCATGGTTCATACATGGCCTCTTTTAGTTGGTACTGCAAGATTTCATAATAATGTTGGCAAGGATTAGAGGTAAAAATAAGCATCAGACTAGCAGTAGCTGAAATGCCTGAGGGGGTCTTATGACTTCCGTAAAGGTGTTCAATGCTTCTGTTTCATGCTCTGGTGAAAAGTTATTGGTCTTGAAAGTTAAGATGTGAGCCTCATGTTCTTAGAGGCCTCTGAGCAGAAGTTTGTGTTCAATGTTGCAATTATTGCTAGGATGCTGAGTACTTTTGGCCTGAAGCTTTATACTAACAATTTCTACAGGGAAGAAAATGTATGCTTGAGATATCTGAAATTGAATTTCTGCTGCCTTTCATTGAGGGAAAACAAAGAAAGTAGGAGCAGGGAGATAATGATAGATGGAAATGAAATTTAAACCAGACAAGTTGGTCATATTACCTGGGAAAAGAGAATGTCATCTCTAATTTTAAAAAAATAATCAGAAAAGCCAGAACAGAGTTTCCTTAGAAATAATACTCTCATCTTGCTTTTATTCCTTTTCAGTTTTCAGTCTCTCTTCACAAGCTAAACATACTGTACTGTTTTATGAGTCAGAGGGAATCACCTACAAAAATAAAGAAAAGCTATTAAGTTATTGAAAAATGTATGGGATATTTTCAGGATGGCAGGTGCTCTGAACTAACTGGTAGAATCTTAAGCAGATACGTCAATGATCACTTTAAAAAGTAGCCAGCTAATGAATATCTATGTGAGCTGAAAAAAGGCATTAATGGCTGAAAATGAAATAGCTTTCTTGGGATTTTAAACAAGCTAAAACATAAGGGGAAATGCTAGAATGTCTTTCCATAGGTCACAGAAAGCTTGCTTATAAATAGAGCATGCATTTATTTCATAGATGGCAGACTGTAGAAAAGAGCTCTTGGTGCAGAACTGCTGTAGAGAAAAGGCACTGGTTCAAGTTGTATATATCTACACCAAACTGCTGCTTCTGGGGCTGAAAAGTAAAACTAGAAAAGGCTTTAACTCTTCAGATTTTTCCTCTCAGCTGTAAATACTGAGAATTTTACAAACAAAGTCTCAATTCTGCAGGCAGCCTGAAACAATTACTCAGTCGTCTGGAGTTCCAGTTTATGTCAATAAGTTGCTAGCTTGGGAGCAATACCTAGATCTTGTATGATCAAAATGTCTTCACACTACTTCCAGGATGTTGAAAATGGCAGTACAACCCAGATGCTGAAATTCCTATTTTAATCCAATTCTATGTAAGAAAATAATTGGAATACAAATAGCTCTTCTATTGAATATTAAAAAGAAATAATAAGTATCATAAGAAAGATGGACTATTTCTGTGTTATTCATCAACACAGTTCGTTTAAGAAAAGGCAACTGTAGCTACAGAAGTTCAAAATCCGTGGGACTGTCACTTTCTGGTAAGTTAAACTCAATTTTGTATATGGGAATTTGCTTATAAATGTGCTGAAATTTTTTGTCATCTACTATACACTTTTATGCAGAAGAACAAAGAGCTGCTGCTAAAGACACCAATATTAATGTAAATGGCCCTTGCACCAATTATGTATGATTCTTCCAGTCAAACAACTTACAACATGGTAGGAGCAGAATATGCACCTGATGATTTGCTTGCTTTAATGAAATATTAATATTTTGACTCTAACTTTTTTCAAGTTACTTGATTTGTCAAACACTGCTTTGGACTAAATATAAATAAATCTGCGCATGCATATTCATGTCTCTCAAACTGGTTCCACTGTAAAAGCTGAGGAAATAATTTAGTTAAAATTTACGTGTTTCTGAACCTTAGTCTTGATGGGACCCGCCACATTGTGATCCTCCCAGTCCTGTGTAAAGGGATGTGATTGCTGTTGTGTAGGACTATGTGGCACACAGAGAGTGCACTGCGAAGGAGAGTAGTTTGAGCTGTTTTTCTTTTTCTTATGAAACTTTCCGTACCTACCCTACCTTGAAATCATCACTTGCTTCCAAAGTTTTTTAGTTTACAAAGCACCACTTAGCACATGAAATTAGGTCTCTTACCTTGATTGACCTTTGGGAGGAAGAATTTGCTTCAGAAAGACACATCCCATCTTAAATTCATCTGAGAATAAAATTATCTTCCAAGCTCCCTTATAGCCTGTGAGCAAAGGACTTAATGACTTGCAATGCCCTACTAGCACTGCTACATTCACAGGCAGCTCAAGAAAATATTTTTCTTGCACGGCAAGTTATTGCGAATAGCAATCACATGTTGTAGATGCTTTATAATTGGTATAATTAGTAGCGACTAACAACCATAGCCCTTTGGCTCTGATTTCTGTTCATTCTATGTCTTTTATTCACCAAAAACATGGACATTCTTATCTTCATTCTTGACTCTTAATAAAATCCGTGGAGGGAAGTGAAAGTTAGGAGCTGAAGTTGGGAATGGGAATGTTTTCTCTGCCCAACATGGAGCTCTGCTCTCCAGAAGGTCCCTCTGGGAAGATAGGTCAGATATATATTAGCAGGAATGCTGGCTGCAGTACTGGGGATTTGGTAGTCACCAAATTATTTATTGTAACTGTTCAGGACCCATACTGGGGAGATGCACACAGAAGTATAAAGGCCTAGGAGTCTGTAGCATGCAGCTGGATCATGACTGCATGCATTCCTGGTAATTTGTCTTAGGCGGAAACTGCCTTAACCTGTCAAGTAAGTGATCTCTCAGCATGCTTCAAATTAGTAATATTTTTGTCTGCCTATCTTGGTACAAACAGAAATAACAATATTGACTTAAAGCAGTAATGTCCAGATGTATCCTAGAACTCCTAATTTCTTTTCAAATAAGTAATTAAATAAATTGTACCAGGGTTTCATCTGCTTGGAGATTTTGTTTCCTTGATATTCCTTGCTGTCTTAACTTTCTTCTGTCTGAACTGAAGTGATTAAAATCTCTCTCTGTTCCTAACAGAGCTAAAGATCAGTCAGTTGAGGAAATGTACAATTCACGTCTGGTAGATATGTTAAATATTATTAGCATAAAAATCAATCCACATTACTCTGTTGAAATGCTAGAAACAACATCTTCACATGCATATCTAAAGGCAAATAGGGAAATAAAGAGTGTATCCAGAATGCTTCTATTGTTTGGATTTTATGTGAAGGAAAAATGAAATAACAAGGTGGTGCTGTTGTGCCCTCTCTTTGTGCTTCTGGTGCTATTCATAGCTTTTGTGGTGGAAAGTCTTTTATCACTTCAGATAGGTTCTCAAACCATCTGGCATGTGCTTCATTCATCTTGGGCAGAAGTGCATAAGGTGTACCTTGGCTTTCATCTTTGTTGCGTTGCACCTCTCTTGTGGAAAGTACTGTGTTTCCCTCCCAGGTCCAGAGACTGTCTTGCTTTATTTTAGTCTTTTGTGTCAAAATGTTCATAAAGTCATCTATCATTATCTTAGCTTATTTCATTAGTGTGTGTAAGACCTGCAGACAGGAGATGATTAATGCTGTTACCTCTTATTAATTTATATTAGATGCATAAATATTATATTAGAAAACCAACTCCTTAATTCTGATCTCTCTAGAAAATTCCAATGCAATCCTAATTACATCTCAGCTATCAGTTATTGAGCAAATCATGTCTACACTGGAACCAATGCAATTGCTTAGATTGCTTGTCTCTTGCATAAACTGAAGAGTGTGCCAAATAGAGGAGCATTTTATGAATGTAAGTGCTGTGTAAATAGAATACAGTTAAAATGGGTAAGGGGCATCATTTTTTCATAACAGATGGATCGATTCTAAAATGTCTACATTTCCTGGCATGAAATACCATTTGCTGAGGGCTTTGTTTTCTTAACAGTGTCTGATGGACAAGGGGGGACATTCTTTGTATTATCATAGTAAATTGCAGCTCCTGATTTTTTTTTATTTTAGACTTCCCTCCAAAATTGCATTGTTATTGTGTGTTTGCCAGCAATATTTCTCTATTATACTTGCAGTTTCAAGTTTATTATTTTCCTCTAAATTCTTATTTCTTAGTGTTTAATCGGTGTCCTACAAATTTTCCCAAAACAGAGTTAGTCAGGTATTAGGAAATGTACTAAAACCCAATCCATCCAGAATGACACCTGGCTTAGATGTTTGCAAGCTCCCTTATTCATTGTCACCTTAAATCTGTTAAGGTACTGGCCAAGAATTTTATTCAAGTTCTCAAAACATCTCATAAGGGGCTCATAACTTGCCCATTTTTATTAAGTCCTTTAAGCAATATATTAGATGTCAACACAGCCAAGTCAGTTATGGCAATGCACTTTCTGAGCCCTTTCTAATAACTAATGGTGTGATACAAGGCTGCGTTCTTGCACCAACCCTATTCACAATCTTTTTCAGCATGATGCTCCAAAGGGCCACAGCAGACTTCGATGATCAGGACGGTATCTACATTTGATACTATACTGATGGAAGCCTATTCAACCTCAGGCAACTGAAGGCCCACACCAAGACCTTAAACCATCTTGTCCGGGAGCTGCTTTATGCTGATGATGCAGCCCTTGTGGCCCACACAGAAGCAGCTCTGCAGCGTTTAACATCCTGCTTTGCAGACACTGCTGAGGTCTTTGGGCTGGAAGTCAGCTTAAAGAAGACAGAAGTTCTCTATCAACCTGCACCTCAGGAAGTCTTCCATCATCCCCATATCACCATTGGCCAATCAGTGCTCAAATCAGTCCAGCAGTTTAATTACCTAGGTAGCCTCATCTCCTCGGATGGTAAGATTGATGGGGAGATAGACAACAGGTTAGCAAAGGCATAGAGTGCCTTCGGAAAGCTTCATAAAAGAGTTTGGCGAAATAAACACCTGAAGAAAAGTACAAAGATCAGTGTTTACAGAGCCATAGTGCTGTCTACTCTCTGTAGACATGAATCATGGGTCATCTACCGCCACCACCTGCGACTCCTAGAACGCTTCCATCAGCGCTGTCTCCGTACAATCCTAAACATTCACTGGTCAGATTATGTAACCAATACATCTGTTCTAGAACAAGCAGCAGTCACAAGTATTGAGGCCACGTTGCTGAGAACACAGCTGTGTTGGGCAGGGCACATCTCAAGGATGAAGGACCACTGCCTCCCTAAGATCATGTGATCATTATGGTGAACTTGCCACCGGCTACCGCAAGAGAGGAGCCCCAAAGAGAAGATACAAGGACTCCCTGAAACAACATCTCAGCCTTGGCCATATTGATCATCATAACTGGTCTACTCTGGCCTCCAATCGGGAGGTCTGGAGACAGACCATCTATAACGCTGCTGATGCCTTTGAGAAAGCACGCAGGATCACTCTCGAGGAGAAAAGACAACGCAGAAAGAATCGTGCCTTGCAGAATTTACCACCTAAGGAGTCTTTTTGCTGTGCCTTTTGCAACCGGACATGCCTGTCTCGTACTGGCCTTTTTAGCCACCAGTGTGCTTGTAACAAACATGGGTAGAGCCCTCCCCAAATCTTCGTTCGTGAAGCCTAACCATGATGACCTATAAGCTTGATAGACGTAAAGGGTTCTTGGCTAGCTCCTGTATGGTGTGTATAAAGCTGTGCCGCACTGCATATCTGAATTAGGTGTGCAGAGCTGGGACTTGTTCAGTCCCTTGTGAAGCTCTAAGTCTCAGTGAGGCAGTCTTCAATCTTGTCTCTGCTGTTGGGAGCCCACATCCGTGGGCTGATGGAGGATACCATTTGGCTGACCTGTGTCAATTTAGTTTAATTTTCGGAGAAGCCTCATTTAAATGCCACAAATACTGTAATTTGTCTCACGTGTTTATGTCCAGTTATGGTAAATCACTTTTTCAGTTGAATCTTACTTTATTCTCTTTATATCAAAATATAAGAATGCCCTACACATATATTAGGGGCAACTTTCCAGACTGCCTTCTCCTCAACCACCATCTAGGCATTTCATACAAAAACAAGGACAGCAAATGGGGAAAAAAATATCTTCGAGAAATGCCAACATTATGTGTTACTCTATTTAAAGCATGTAAAAAGAGTGGAAAGCCAAAGCCATTCACAAACACCCCACGCACACTTTAAGAGAGGATTAAAAAAAAAATTAAAATGCATTAAATTTTTAAAAAGAAAAACCACTTGAGTCTACTGCTTGGATGTTGTAAGGCAGAATGGAAGGTACCAGCAACCAGGTGAGCACAACTGATCCCCAACACAAGTCTGCCTCTAGCACATACTCATCCTGCTGCCAAGAGACTTCCACCTACTTCTTGTTTTTAGTTGAGTTGTCTTTATATGTTTCAAACAGAAATAGAAAGAGCAAACCCACATGATTTTTATAGGGAACATAGGCAGAGAGATAAGGGTTGAACTGCAGCCTCCTAAGCTTGGTAGCTGGAGTTCATGGTGCAATCTGTTCTGTGAAACATCCTGTATCATGTTATTTCGGGCTGTTTCTGCAATGCATCATCAAATGCTATTCATACTATGAAGCACAATGGTTGCTTTGCTTTTTAATTCTCCTTAAGCTTGCTGAGACTGTTGATTAAATAGTATGTGGGCTATGATTAACTTCAATGTAGAATGCAAAAATGGCTCCTATCTGTACAGGGGAATCACTACAGCATACAATGCTTTGTTTCTTTCTCTCTTAAACCATGCTATGACTTCTGGGATCAGTTATGGAACAGTCATGCAAATATAAACATGAACCACTGACAATACAGAGTTTGTCTTCTCCTTGGTCAGAAAAATAAAAAATTAAAATATTTTAGACTTTACTTCAAATTCCAAAGTTATTTAGGCTTTATGACTGCTGCTTTATGCTCCTTTTCTCCTCCATTCAGCACTTCCCTGTTCTTCTCATTCCCCGAAGTATCAGACAGGTACAGCTAAATAAGCTCTGTTGTGACTTTCTGGCTTCCAATAACCTTGGCATATAAATATCTTTCATATTTATTGACAGTTCAGCTGGTACTTTTCTCTTGGTGTCTCATACTTGGTATGAGACTCATGATATCAAATATCTCATGATATCTGTAGGATCTTTCAACAAGACTTCTATAAAGTCTTATCAAAATTCACATTTTGTAAAAATTGAGTAGTCTGTTCCATGGATAAGGAATTGATTGAACAGTTGCAACCAGAGGGTAGTGGGCAATGGTCCAGTGTCCTGATGGACACCACTGACAAGCGGTGTCCTTCAGGGGTCTGTATTGGGCCCATTGTTATTTAATGTCTTCACCAATAGCATAGAAAAAGGGATTGAGTGCAACCTCAGCAAGTTTACCAATTACACCAAGCTGAGTGGTGAGGTTGACACTCCAAAAAATAAAGGATGCCATCCAGAGGAACTTGGCCAAGTTCAAGAAGTGGGCCCACAGAAGTCTCATGAGCTTTAGCAAGACCAAGTGCAGCTCAGGGCAGCTCCTGATACCAGTACAGGCAGGGGTATGAAGGGATTGTGAACAGTTCTGCCAAGAAGGACTTGGGGGTTCTTGTGGATGAAAAGCTGCACATGACCCAGAAATGTTCACTTACAGCCCAGAAAGGCAATTGTGTTCTGGTCTGCACCAAAAGCAGCATGACCAGCAAGCTGAGGGAGGTGATTCTGCCCCTCTACTCCGCTCTGGTGAGACTGTACGTGGAATACTGCATCCCGCTGGGGAGTCATCAGCACAGGAAGGAGATGGACCTGTTGGACTAAGTCCAGAGGAGGGCTACCAAGATGATTAGAGGAATGGAGTACATCTCCTATGACAGCAGGAGAGCTGTGATTGTTCAGCTGAGAATTTTAGTCAGAGGAGCAAGAGAGTGAAATTTATTTGCTGTGTATTTGATCTTTCATTGTAATGACCTAGCGGATACTGATACCTTTTCATCACAGGCATGCTGGTTGGAAGGGACCTCAGGAGATCACCTAGTCCTACCTCCAATTAAATAAATCAGCTGTGGCCCTATCTGTGTGATGTCAATCCCAGGCAAACCCAATCCAGTGCTGCATCAACCACCATCAAAGCCAGGAGAACAGCATAAGACAAAACAGTGACTGGGAGTTGAACCTACATAAACTGAAGACAGACACATTTTTGAACATTAAACTCATATTTTAAATAGTGAGAATGTTTAATCACTGCAGCCAAGTTTCAAATGAAGTGATAAATGCTTCATTTCTTGTCACCTTCAAACACAGACTGTTTTTCTGGCATTTATTTTAACATGTACAAGCTGTATATCACTGAAGTGCAAGTTATCCTTTGCTCTGAGCAGGAGTAAGGGAGAGAAATTTAGTGTTTTGTGATAAAGGGGATATCAGGGAAAATTATGCTCATTCTTCTTTCACCCCATCTATGAATTAATACAAAATATGTATGATTGTGTGCACAAAAATGGGAACACAAGTTCTGACACTTGGTCATTTTTATGCTGATGGTCTCATTTGTGGATACATATTCTGAACATCTGTATTCTTTCATTGCTTCACTGGGGTCACAAAGAAGCTTTACAATGTCCCCCTCCCTTACACTCAAGGGGAGAACTTCAGAACAAAGCACATTGTCTGCAAGAGATCAGTAAGATTTTCTGTCTCTTTTAAAAAATCTCCTGAATCATAATCTCATCCTAGTTCTGGAAATTCCTTATGGATTGTTTATTTAGCATAATGGCTCAGTGCCTTTCTCATCACTAATAAAGTTCCTTCCAAAGTAATATAGTCCTGTTGGCTGGACACTATGGAATAGCTTGTGTTTCTGTCCATTTTACTCTGCCAGTTTTTAAACATGACTTCTGAGATCCTAAACTGTGCCAGAATGTAAGTATATGCTGAGTGACGGTTACTGACAACTTGCACTGGCAATGAGGTATTGTAAAATACAGGATTGGTTCTAGTTATTGTCTGTAGCATTTCCCACTGTAGAATCCTAAATTTTCAAGACAGGATAATAGCATCTGGGAGAATGGAAATAACTCTTTAGGTTTCTAGCTTCCATTAATGGTCAATTTTGCTATTTTCTTTCTTTTCATCTTTTCTGTTAGGTTGGAACAAAACCAAACCTACAAAATAGCAATTTTAATTTTTGGGACAGAGCCCTGTTTTCTGAAAAATGAAGTCAAATATCTAAACATCATTTAAAAAAACCACTCACTGAGACTATCTAAAGTCCCAGCTGTTGTTGCATTGTAATAGTAATGAAACCAGAAAACAAAGCTCTGAAAAATCTTAAACGCAAACTCCATGAGAAATGGATTTTTCGAAACAGTTTTATGAAGACATCAACCAGGTTTGTATTGTTCTCTTATGGTAATTTTGCTAAAAATCAACTAGTTTCCTTCAGCTAAAATTATTTTTGTTCAGGCAAAAGAGAAAATAACAATAAACTAGATTTTAATCCAGTGTAAATGAATTTAGCTCTTTTGAACTCAAAGGACTTATCCCAACTTTTATTCCCTGAGTATGAAGTGCAACTGTTCACTACTAAAAAATGCCCACTTTACCTCTCTTAAGTGGCACAAGCTTCTTGGAAACCATCATAGTATATTACTGTTCAGGACAGCTTTTATTTCTGTGTTTTGTCTCAGCAGGATATTCTATCCATGGTATAGGCTGTGTGTGCAGCATCCAAGTGTGGTGCCTGCTTTTGGTTATTTCCAAGTCACTCTTTACTATTTCTCCTCTTAGCCCTTAAGGGAGATGTTTAAGCAAGCAAAGCACTTGTGGGCTTCAAAAACTCCCTGTAAGAGATGAAAGCGGTCCTTAAATCTTGATAACTGAGGGAAGCTACAAAGGAGGTATAGTATTTCTCTGAATCCTGAAGTAGGTTTTATCTCATGATGTGTGTATGCAATGGGATAATGTGAGGGTTGAGCAAACCCACTTCTCTGTCTGGCATCTCATGATTTAAAGTTTTAATGTTTTCTTAGCTTTGCTTTCCCTTTTGTCTTTATATATTTCATGAAGCTCTCATATCTGAAGGCTTTTATCTCCTGCAGCCACCTTAACTATTCAACAGTAACTGCTTGGAGAGCAGTAAAGAGAATAATGTTTCAGACACCACATTGACAGGTGCTAGTAGTGGGGAGCAGCTGAGTTGAAGGGTTTAATTCTCCACTTGTTCTAATTATGAAAAAGGTGCAGTTGTGTCTTTGATGGAGTCTTTTCAAGCAGGTGTCAGTTCCCAATTCAGAAGATGGATGAAGCAAAAAGAAAGGGAAATTGGGAATTTCTCTATGATGAGTTTAATACAATTTCTCAGTGATGAGTTCTTTGGCTACACCTCAAATCCTGTATTCGGTTTTGGGCACCTCACTGATAGAAAGACATTGAGGTGCTGGAGCAAGTGCAAAGAAGAGCAATGGAGCTGGTGGAGGTTCTGGAGCATAATTCTTATGAAGAGCAACTGAGGGAACTGGGATTGTTTAGTCTGGAGAAAACGGGGCTCAGGGGTGAACTTATAGCTCTCAACCATCTGGAAGAAGGTTATAGCAAGGCGGGTGTCAGTCTCTTCCCCCAGGTAACAAGTGACAGGACAAAAGGAAGTGGCCTCAAACTGAGCCAGGCAAGGTTTGAATTTGATATTAGTGAATTTTTTTTCACAGAAAGGTTTGTAGAGCATTGGAATGGACTGCCCAGGGAAGTGGTGGAGTCATCAACCCTGAAAGTGTTCAAATAACATGGGGGTATGGCACTTGAGGACATGGTTTAATGCTGAACATTATGGTGGTGCTATGTTGATGGTTGGATTTGATGATCTTAATGGTCTTTTCCAACTTTTACGATTCTATGATTCTGCTACTTATGAGGGAAACAATAGCTTCACCATCTCAGGAGACCAGATCACCATACCTTTTTCCCATGGCATGAGTAGGTAAGAGTTACTTAGATAGCAAAAGCCTGCTTTCATATGGATGACAAATCTCAGCCTGCCAGTTATCTCACTGTCAGCATGTGTCTGTGTGTAAGATACACAGCAAACAAGGGTTCTTGTAAATAAATGAGACTAGGACGTTCATGTTCCAATCCTGCTCATACATGTACTGATTTATATTCATACATGACCTTTAATCAACCTGCATAAAAAATGAAACTCACTGCTTCTTCTGTAAAGAAAACACTAAATATATGAAGGAAAAAAAGCAGAAGGAAGTTGCAAAATGCTCTCCAGACTACATTTGGTACTTAGCTAATTTCAAAACACATCTTTGTACTTTGGTCTTTTGTGAGAGGACAGATTTAATAGTAGACTCAGGGCACAGTAAGTGCGTGTGAGTGTCTTGGCACACATTCGTTTGAGGAAATTTGTCCCTACAATTCCACTGATGCAGTGTGGGCTTCCAGCCTCACCACCTGCCAAATAAATCTGGCAGGATGTCATATGCAGAACGTCTGTTTCCTGCTAAGCAATGATCTGTGACCCTTGGCAGCAGGAGCCTCTTTCCCTTCAGTCTTACTGTGCTGCTTTGTGTCCTCTCTGGGTGAGAGTTGAGAGTGTTGCTCCCTTGGAAGGTCTTGGACCACAGCCCCAGGTAGGAAGGAAGTGCTGTGCAGCATCTTTTGTCAGAGATAAAATACAATTAGCCTGCAGGATATGTGAGCAAAGGAAGCTTACAGAAAAGTAGAATCACATTGCTCTGATGAAGCATTTAAAGGCACTTGTCTCAAAAATAGGGTAAAGTAAGTTAGAATGCAGGAAAGCTGGAGTCATTATGCACAGCCTTTCAGTGTAGCCCAGGTCTCACAACCTATCAAAATGTGCCTTTCGCCCTTGTGAAGTTTCACAGATAAAGCAGTTGTGACGTCTTTCCTTTCTTTGCACATGAAGTCCTAGCAACTGCAGATCTAAACTACGCAGCTATGTTATTTTGAAGATGTAGAACAAAAAACTTATGTTTACAATAATACATCTTTATATAGTGTGCCATGCCTGCATATGGTTTTCAGTAAGAGTACATAAAGGAAGGTTTGAAACTGTTTGGAATTTGTATTTTTTGTTGGTGTCAGTGATTTTCAGTATCAAATCTACATTTTTGAGTTTTAAATCTAGTATAATGACTTAATAACATAATAAAAATTCAGGGGAGGAGCTGAATGGACTAAATTCAAAATTATTTGTAGCAGAATGACTTTCTGAGAAGATCACCTTACTAAGTTCATTTCACAAGGGTTATTTTTAGCAATTTTGAAATTTCATTTGAAACAGACAGCTTAGATGTAATGTTATATTTGGAAGTAATAGCCACAGCTTTGTAAACAAGAAAAATCTAGTCTAGTATCACATTATAACACAATTTGGGTTAATTATGCCACAAACAGAACAGAATTTTGGCCACACAAATTGATAAATACATAGCAATTAAAAATATAAAAGTGATTTCAAAACATGTTATTTTTATCCAGTAAGATCTATTTTTTTTTTCAGCAGTGCAGAATCAATTTAGTTCTGCTGTCTCCCTTCTTTCTCTTGTTGTGAAATTAAAGAGCATTTGATAGAAGTATCTCCCAGCAGTGGGTTCAATCGACTTTTCAGGGATTTTCTGATGCCAATATTTTCAGATAGATATGTGTCACATTTTCTTGAACAGATGAAAAAAACCATATGAAATTTCTGCCGGATTATTTACAAGATCTAAGTAGACCAGAGTTGTTACCAGTGGACCCCTGTTTCCTCTGCAGGTTCAAGCTAACATCAGTGCAAGGTTGGACAGCAGCCATTATCACTTCAGAAAACTGAGGTGACCAGCCACTGACCGCAGTGTGCTCTCTCCCTCATAGCAGATCAAAAGCTTTTCTGGTTTGCTCTAGCTTCCTCATCAGGATGTAATGATACATCCAAGCCATGAGCCATTTCCTTCGATTGCACCTCCTCTGCTAGTGGTTGCCTAGATAAGGGATATTGTATAGCTTCCCAATTTCTTTGATGGAATAGCTTTGGATTTTGATGGATTGTATAGCTTTCTCAATTTATCAAAGGGACATCCTACCCTTCCTTGTGCAAGTAGGGCTACATGGTGCTGTGTACGTGCTCCCAGTCATGGGACATTGAACTGTCCAGGCAGTTCTGCTTCTGCTAAAGAAATGCCTAGTGGTAGTAAAACACTGACACAGGTCCCAACCTTGACACCAGCAAGAATCTACAGAGATTTTTTTTAGAATTCATATGGTACTTGATCCCTAAATTTTTGTCATATCTGGCCTAGATACTGCAAGATTATGCTTACTTATTCACAGCAGCTATAAGATTATCCCCATTAGTGATCACACTTGCTCATTTTAAAAATGGCACTGAGGTTAAATGAAGGTGGCATATAGGCACAGATACTATGCTGTGTGATAATGAATAGATAAGATAACCTGTCTGCAAAATTAAATTTAAAAGTAGAATCATAGAATCATAGAATCATAGAATCGATTGGGTTGGAAAAGACCTCCGAGATCATCGAGTCCAACCCTTGGTCCAAATCCAGTCCATTTACTAGATCATGGCACTCAGTGCCACGTCCAATCTGCGTTTAAAAATCTCCAGGGATGGTGAATCCACCACCTCTCTGGGCAGCTCTCCAGGGATGTGGAGGAGCTGAAGCAAGGGTATATGAGATATTCTTTCAGTGCTCTGGTCCCCATTTCTGTGTGGACTTTGAGATGTCCTGTAGGCTGGATAGAGATAAATGCTAATCAGACGTAATGATCAGGTGGCCAAGATTTAATTATTTTATTCTCCACTGAAAAGTTTGTGCAGGCTGAAGTTGAACTGCTAGAAATAAAAGATCGTTGTGACTGTTACTCAGCACATGCATTTCCTCATATTCCATTCTTTTACAGTAACAATGGAAAGGCACACGAGGGAATCCTTCCTGTACCCTAAATTTAACTTCCATATGCTTCCTTTTTTCTATTTCATAATCCCTCTTTTTTGCCTATACCATTCCTGAGGTGAAGTTTGTTTTTATGCACTGTTGACACCATCCAAGTTTGAAAGAAATCCAGTTTGAATTTTTCTGACAATTCCAAACCTGATTTTTATTTTGAGCAAAGTGCTGGATTAATTTCAGCTTATATAGAAGTTTCGTTCAGTTCCAGAACCAATATTACATGTATTTTTGGTCATGTCAACTCGTCTTCTTACTGCCTTCTCTTCTGTATAGTTCCAGATAATGTGAGTCTCTTCTCTGGTTATGCAACAGTAGGAAAAAATTTTGAGGATACTAGAAGGTTTTTGAGGTTACTCATTCCCTGTTTTTCCAGAGGTGTCCCTTGGAGACATGCTAAAGAAAAGGTTAATAAAGGGTATGGCCATGAACCACCTCTTAGTTGTTTGTTCAGTTTGACACATACAGCTGGAGGTTTAGGTTAGATATCAGGTAAAGGTTTTTTACCCAGAGGGTGGTTGGGCACCAGAAAACAAAGCACTGAGCGTTAGAATCATAGCATCATAGAATTGAAAGGGGCCCATAAGAATCAAGTCCAACTACTGACCCTGTGCAGGACACCCCAAGAATCACACCGTGTGCCTGAGACTGTTGCCCAAATGCTTCTTGAACACAGACAGGCTTAGTGTCGTGACCACTTTCCAGCTGTGTCCTGTTGCCTTAAGAGACCGCAGAGAAAAGAGACTCCAGGCCAATTCAGTGTATGAGATAAAAGAGTAGGTACTTTAATTTCAGGCCTGAGGCCCAGGGAATACACATGACGCACATGCCTCTAGATAGTGGTGCTACGATTTTGTAAGGTCCGTCTAATCCCAGATATGTCCACCCCCCAGTTCTGTCACCTGACATGCTTCTTCAGGAATTGGATTTGGCGTCTTTGGGACACCTTTTTCTTCATCTTCATCACACACAGTTCTTGGAGTTCCTCCAAAGTTCTGGGCTTGAAGGTCGCTGTGTCTGTGTGATATCTTTTGGTCCAGGCCTTAGGTTGTTTTTCTACAATTCTACCTTGAAAAGGAGACTAAACACGCTAACAGAATTTAGAGGGATTGATATGGAATGGGGTAACAGAGTTAGGTATGTGTAACTACTATGTTAAGGGTAAGGGATATAATACAGCTACATTAAAATCTACATTCACTACACAACTACTTCTAAAATGTACAGAAGTTAAAAAAAACCAAAAAGCTCTGAGGCATCAGTCCCCTTCCAAGATCTTTCTCATCCCCAGACTACTGGTGAGAGGGAAATGTTGGACAGACAGGACTTATGCTGTGTGAGCACCGTTCAGCAGCCCAAACATGGGTGTGATGCCAACAACTTTCTACCCACCAGTACAAAGCACAGCACTGTGAGGGCAGCTATGGGGAAAATGAAGCACTTGCCTAACAGAATTGGAGAGGTTCAACTCCTCACTCGCAGTCTCTCAGAGAGGATCTCAGTCACGCAGTCCCCCTTCAGCATGAGGAGAGAGTGACCGAGTCTCTTCTCTGGATTCCAAGGCAAAAAGTCCTGTATTTGAAATTCCCGTGGCCCTCTTCTCGGGGGGAGGGCTAGAAGGAGGAACGTGATTGGGCCAAGGTCTGGGGGAAAGGGAGTGGCTTGAGGTCTCTGCTAACCAGTGGTGGATACAGGAGGACCAAGGTCCCATAACAGGCTAGAGATTGGGGAGTCAACCAATCCTACTTATGGAGAGGCGGGACCACGTTCGGGGAGGGGAGACAATATGGTGCCGACTTAGGGGGGGACTGTGTGGTGACACAGACCAAGGGAAAACCATACAATAACAAACACGAATCATTGCTGCTTTTTCACTCTGCTCGATTCTAGGGAGCTGCTGCTGTGAAGGACCCGTTCCTAAAGTCGTTCTTTCCAGGATTCATAATCTTGGAATTTTCCCACAATTCCTCCATTTTTACGTAGCATTGTGCATCACAAGACCCTGGAAACATTTAACTATGCACGAGAGAGTGCAAAAAAGGATTGCTAGCACAAACAGGCCTAAAAGTGAAAATAATAGGAATTTTTTCAGGGGCAGTGAGAGTTCCTTCAGGGAAAGCCAATCAAACATATCATCTCAACTAACTTCATCTGACTTGAGGATTTGCTGAATGAAGGAACAGAGTTTGCTTTTGTGAGAGTGGTTGGATTGGGAATGGTCGGAAAAATTTAGACAGCACAGCCCCTCAAATTCATCGCAACCATGTCAATTAACCAGCAGCAGAAAATCAATTGCTGCTCTATTTTGTAAGGTGGCTTTCTTAATTTGTTGGGAATCTCATAACAGGTCTTCTAGTGCTGCACTAGTTGCATTCGCCTCCTTGGCTAACCAATATCCCATTTTCGTGAGCAGATCTAAGGCATGTGTTGTGCCAATGTCCAGAATTATTGTGCCACCACAGAGATTCTTGCTGTGGGACCAAAAGTGAAGGTCAGAGTTGCAATTTTCAGTGAATTGTTCCAAGTTTTGAGATTTCAAAAGGGGGTGTTGCTGAGCCAAGGGTTGAGGGACTTGTTGAGGGGCTATGTTTGTGAATAGTTTTCTGTTCCTTTTAAATTGCTGGACTGCAGGCGAGTCCAGTTTCTCAGGGTAGGTGGTGATGTCACATTTTGTGATTGTTTTAGAAGGGTTAATAGCTAAGTAATGGATTACCTTTGTGGGATTATAGAGCGATAATTGACCTAAAGTGCAAGGTCCCCCAACCACTCCTTTAGGGATTGATTTCCATACCTGAAGTCCACAGATAAGGAACACCCCCTTCGGGAGGGCAATGGGTAGTGGGAGGGTTTCAATTTTTTCCTTGCACTAGAACTCAAAGTTAGCATAGGCTGCATCAGATGTTATATTAAACTGATTTTCACCCTTTCCCTCTGTTTTTACACTGAAATAGAAACAGTGAGCTGAGGGGAGTGTGCCTAAAATTTGTAATTCTTCAGGATAATCATTTAAATATTGTGAATCTGTCTCAGCCTTTGGGGGTTGTGGGAAGCAGGACACAATTTGGTTTATATTTTTTCCGGAATCATTGCATAAAGGGGAATATTGATTTCGGAATCCTGTCCGGTTTTGAGGGCATCAGGGAACCGCAACCAAACATGTTTTTGATGGGTTAGAGGGGTCTGAGACTGAAAGGCACAAGGAATCAACATTTAAAGACTTAGCTAGAGAAGACCACATGTTTCCAGGGTTTGTGGCTACCCAAACTGGAAGAGGAGGATTTGTGGGAGAAGGCTGATCTGATTTTTCACTCTGCTCTATTCCGGGGAGCTGTTGCTGTGAAGGACCCATTTCTAAAGTTGTTCTTTCCAAGATTCATAATTTTGGAATTTTCCCACACTTGCCTATTTTTTGAAAGTATTTTTTCTGCTCTCACTATCTATATTCTGGATTTATAAATGTTGACATGTAATCCTTAAAGAAGCATCTTCTATTGAGAAGTCCAGATATTCAATTACTTGAGAGACAGATAGAAAGAATTTGAAAGAAAAATATGTAGAAGGAGTGATTTACTAGGACAGACTAAGTACTAAATGACAGTTAATAGAGAAGAGGATGAGCTCTCTTTCCATTTGGAGGGAAACCTATAACCAGGAATCTATTGCAATAGGTGCATTTTTAAACAAAAATGAAAGGGCCTCTCAGGTCACTACATCCATTTCCTTGTTTTAATAAACTGAGACAAGTAAATTCAAGGGTTTGGGAAGGATCATGCTGAAGATCAGAGAAACATTGCCTATGCCAAATGCTAGCATGTGTCTCTGTGGATATAGCACATCTATTCATGTTAAACTCTGTTGCTCCATATTTTGGTTATTTTCCTGTTTAAAACCACAGTTAAATGGTGTTGCCTTAAGGTTTTTTGGTTTGTTTGTTTGGGTTTTTTTGTTTGTTTGTTTGTTTGTTTTTATTTTCGATCTTTAATTTACAGGTTTTAGAAATAGTTATGTAGATTTTAGAAGCAGCTGCATTTATTCTCTCATCCTTTAGCACAGTAGTTACACATACACCCAACCCTCTTACCCCATTCCATATTCCCCCTATCAAGTCCCCCTAAATTCCAGTAGCATATTTAGTCTTCTTTTCAAGGTAGGCCTTCATTTTGTTTAAGAACATCTGCTCCCTGTCCTGGACCACCAGATATCACCCAGAACTTTGGACAAGCTCCAAGGATAGTGTGCCCTGAAGAAGAGGATGATGAGGAAGGAAGGGTCCCAGAAGGCCCCCAGACTCAAATCCCGAGGGGCAGATCAGGTGGTGGAACAGGACAAAGGCCGGGGGTGGACAAATCAGGGGTTGGATGGACATTATTGTAAAATTGTAACACTGGGTCGGAGGCAGCGCGCGTGACTTGTAACCCCAATGCCTGAGAGGCATCATTAAAACCTTCCCTTCCCTCCAAATTAAGTTGCCCTGGAGTTTTTTTCTCCCTGAGTTTTCTTTAGGCAACAACTGGTGGCCCATAGAGGGAAAGCGGGGACCTGGCTCCTCCAGATCAGAAAATTTCATCCTGCAGGAATTTCTTATACACCCGGCATATTTCAGAGAATTCCTGCACCGATCTCTCAATCTCAAGAAGCCCAGTTCCTCAGAATGACACATGGAGGTAAGGTAAGGAGAAAGTATTTTTGCTAGCAGCTGCAAAGGGGGATTGTTTTCCCCAGAAACAGGGGAATACAGTAGGCTGGGAAAGGGATTTGGATTTGGGCCCAACAGTTGCAAAAAGTCAGTGCTTTCCCAATTTGTGGGTGAAAGGGTTTCGCTGGGGCGAACAGTTAGACTGTTCATAAGGCTTCAGTAAAGGCAGGAGGAGTTTTGTATTTTGTGTTTCATGTTGGCCAAAGGGGGGCGGGGAGAGGGACACCTCTCTATGTCTAAAATTGTCTGTTCTTACCTGAAGCCTAGTGGTGGTGCTTAGGGAAGGAGTTCACACAGTCTTTGTGAGACTGTGAGTTCAAATCCCGGTGCTAGAAAGTTTTTCTTTGTCTGTTACTTATTGTGGGCTGCATACAGTTTAAGGGAGAGGTCCCTAAGGGATCCCCATTAGCTTTAATTTTACAGCATTGGAACCATTTAACTGGCCCTGAAACACCCTTAAAAAAACAGGAATTGGGTTGATTGGCAAAAGAACTGTAGGACTGCAGAAGGCAGCAGCCAGAAGGAGTTGTCCTGCAGTATGTGGATGATATATTAATTGCTGCCAAAAGTCAAGACCAGTGCATCAAACTCACTGTAAGTCTTTTAAACTTTTTGGGGCTCAATGGGTATAGGGTCTCAAGAGAGAAGGCACAGATTGCAAAAGAGATAGTCATCTACCTGGGGTTTGAAATTTACTGTGGACACCAATGGCTCAGCATGGACCAGAAAGAAGCCATCTATCATCTCCCAGAGCCCCACACTGTACAAGAAATGCAGCTTTTCCTAGGAATGGTAGGATGGTGTCGCCTGTGCATAGTTAACTATAGGTTACTAGTCAAACCCCTATATGAAGCCCTAAAAGTGGCCAAGGAAGGAGTTGTGACATGGATAGATGAGACTAGAGCTGTATTCGAACAGCTAAAACAATCCTTAATGTCAGCTTCAGCACTGGGACTACCAGACCTAACTAAGCCTTTTGAACTGTTCACACATGAGCAACTGAATGTCGCTCTGGGGGTATTGTCACAAACTCTGAGAAACCAGCGAAGGGCTGTGGCCTACTTCTCTAAACAGCTAGACAGTGTTAGCTAAGGATGGCTAGGTTGTCTAAGAGCTGTTGCAGCAACTGTTATCCTGATCAAGGAAGCCTGGAAACTCACCCTTGGGCCTGGAAGCCTGGAAACACATCATTGTTGTGTATGTACCCCATGCAGTTCAAGCTGTGCTTGAGCAAAAGGGGGGGCACTGGGTGTACCCTAGCAGAATGCTTGAGTACCAGGCTGTTGGAACAGCATGACTTTACCCTGCAAACAACATCTATTGTAAATCCTGCTATGTTTCTGTCCTCAACATTGACAGTGCGCCTGAGCATGACTGTTTGCAGATCATAGAAGAGGCCTATTCCAGAAGACCAGGCCTATTCCAGCAGACCAGACCTGAAGGACGTGCCTCTGGAAAACGCAGACTGGGAAGTGTACACAGACGGAAGCAGCTTCATGTGGGATGGTAAGCACATGACAGGGTGTGCAGTGGTGACCAAGGACGAAGTAATCGAGGTGAAGGCCTTGCCAGCGGATGTGTCATCCCAAAAAGCAGAACTGATTGCACTGACAAGAGCTCTAGAACTGAGCAAAGGAAAGAAGGTAAATATCTGCACTTATTCTAGATATGCATTCAGTGTTGTACGTGCCCATGGAGCCATCTGGAAAGAGAGAGGGCTATTAACTGCCCAAGGCGGTGGGATTAAACACGTAGACCAAATCCATGCACTCCTGCAAAGCATTTGGAAGCCAGAAGAAGTGTCTATCATGCATTGCAGAGCTCATCAGAAGGGAAAAAAAATTCCCAAATCGGGAAATCATTTTGCTGACCAGACAGCAAAAGGGGCTGCAGAAAAAGGCATCCTAGCAGTAATACCACAAAAAGAAATTGATTTGACAGGGTACACCCCAAAATATGATGAGAGAGACAATTAGCTAATTAAGTCCCTTAAAGCTGAAATCAGAGAAGGTGGATGGGCTATTACACCTACAGGACAGGTTTTAATTATACCCCCACTGCTTAGGGAGATAGCTCTGCAGGAACATGAGGCTACCCACTGGGGAACTGAAAACCTTTTAAAACATTTGAAGAAGGTAGTGATAGGGACAGGTATGACTGAAGTCATGCAATCTATTGTAAG
Organism: Pipra filicauda; assembly: GCF_003945595.2. Lineage (NCBI taxonomy): Eukaryota > Metazoa > Chordata > Aves > Passeriformes > Pipridae > Pipra > Pipra filicauda. The sequence continues at coordinate 81,551 of NW_024104879.1, read as the reverse complement.
TAAATGTGAAAATTGCAGGCTAAATAATCCTGATACAACTAAGAGAGTGGTGCTAGGGATAACAAAGGCTGGAGACCAACCCGGAGATTATTGGCAAATATATTTTGCTGAGTTACCACCCAGGGAGGGGTACAAATACACACTTGTACTGGTTGACACTTTCAGTGGATGGCTTGAGGCTTACCCCGTCGTACTAACATAGCGAGGGAAGTGGTAAAAGCTTTGCTTAATCACATAATTCCAAGGTTTGGGATTCCTCTAGGAATGTCATCAGATAGAGAGACACATTTCATTGCTTCAGTAGTGAAGGAGGTGTCCTGGGAATTGTCTGGGACCTACATACTCCCTACAGACCTCAGGCTAGCAGCAAAGTAGAACGAATTAATGGCACTCTTAAAATGCAAATTGTTAAAATTTGTCAAGAAACATCCATGTCATGGGTTGAGGCTTTGCCACTAGCTCTGCTGAGGATTTGCATCCAACCAAGGTGGAGAGATAACATAAGTCCTTATGAAATATTATATGGAAGACTACACCAAGCTCTACACATACCAGGGGACATTCACATGAGAGGGAAAGTTGATTTACAAAAATATTTAATTGCTCTAGACTCTACTTTACAGAAGCTCCAGAAATTCACCGAGTTATCCAGACCCATAAGATTGGACACCCCTGCTTGTCAATTCCAGCCAGGAGACTGGGTCTACGTTAAATGGTGAAAGAGTGAGCCTCTACAAGCTAAGTGGAAAAGACCATTCCAAGTCCTGCTGACTTCCCTCACCACCGTCAAAGTTGCTGGTAAAGAACTGTGGTTTCATTACTCCAGAGTTAAGAAAGCTTCAGCTCCCGAAATAACCAGCAAATCAGAACCTGACACAGATAAAGAGGATGTGGCATAGAGTGATTCTACTGTGTATTTTATCCGTACAATTGATAACTATGGATCGAGTCTGGGATCAAAAATTACGTGTGGCCCTAGACCAAAATGTGCCTAAAATCCTTCAAAAAAATGACTGCTGGATTTGTACCCAAGTACCAGCAATTGACGGTGAGGGTAGCAACTGGCCCCTAATTGGCATTTTGCTAAATGGGGCAGACTTTGGTAGGTCTATGGTAGAACTCCCAGGAATCTGGAAACCACTTACAGAAGCCTATTATCCTGTGGCCCTAAGTAACACAATTTCTAATCAGGAAAATTATGTTGTTCCCTACATGGTTGTTAATGCTACAGGAAAAATCATTCTCCCTCCCTATTGTGATAAAGACAAGTCTAAAGAGGGCATAAACCGAGAAATTGTGATAAGGGTGGCATAGTTCCCCTTGAGATTAATTCCTCCCCAGGGTTCAGGGTGGAACTGGATCTGTGAATAGGAAGCCTGGAAAGTTTTGCCCCTTGATAAAGATTGGGCCTGTGCCCTAGGGGCTGTAATCCCAAACATAACCCCAATGCCTGAGAGGCATCATTAAAACCTTACTTTACCTTACCTCCAAATTAAGTTGCTCTTGAGTTTTTTTTCTCCCTGAGTTTTCTTTAGCAACAATGGATTGCATTGAAGCAGTCCACAGCAATGTTAATGACAGTCTCCGGTACTGCAACATTTGTTTCTAAAAACAACCAAGATGTTTGCAGGCTAATTTTATGCTATTTCAACTGCAAGTCCAATCAGAATTAGCCTGTTTGCTTTCAACTTCTCTCCTTTCTCCTCCTCCTTCTCCTCCCTACTCACAGTGATTCACTTCTGATCATCATGCAACAGAAAGAAAACTGCAGAATTGCTTTGAAAATAACTTTTGTTTACTTGATGCAACTTGTATTTTATTAAAAATAAGAATCAGTGTACCAGAATCCAGCGCTTATAGTTTTAATAGCAGCACTAATAATATTAAGCAACAGCTAAACTCATTCACAGAACGTTTATAAGATCCTACAATCCAAACAGAGTCTTTTCGAAAACCTCTTGAAAATATTAACTTAGGAGTGTCATAGCTATGCATAGTATACTATCATGCAAGACACATATAGCAAAAATTGACTCTTCAAAAACTAATTTCAGGGCAAACAATCTGGAAAATCAAAGTGAACAAGATACAAAGACGGACAAAACAGTACATATTCATTTTGGAAAATTATTATTCAAATCTGGGAACAAAGGAAAAAACAAGAATGGGACTGGTATAAGGAAGACAGAACCAGGCTCTTTCCAGTGGTGTCCAGTGATGGGACCTGAGGCAGTGGGCACAAACTGAAACACAGGACATTCCCTCTGAATATCAGGAAACACTTTTTTACTTTGAAGGTGACCAAGCACTGGTACAGATTGCCCAGGGAGGTTGTGGAGCTTCCATTCCTGGAAATCTTCAAAAGCCATCTGGGCATGGTCTTGGGCAACCTGCTCCTGGCAGCCTTGCTCAAGTGGCTTTACAAGGTGACCTCCAAAGGTCCCTTTCATGCTCCAATATTCTATTATTCTCAGATTCTGAGCTAAAGATGTTACAACTGAATGAACAATGTACAAGTAATTAAAGATTTCTGCTGTTTATTTTTTTGTTTATGTTCCCTCTCCCATGTTTGTGAGTAAAGTTTTCCCTTAGAAAATGTTATTTAATTTGGAATAAATGTTATACTATTGAAGAATAATGCTTAGGTGTTTAGAATAGCACTTAGCTGTTTAGAACAAACAGTAGTACTTTTAGTTTACTATACAGAATAGGCTGTATATTAAGAAAATGCTAATATTTGCTACTGCAGTGTTTGTTTTGTTCCACTAAAGCATTATAATTTTCTTCATTTAGTTTATTTGCCAACAATTTTTATTTTTAATTGGTTCCTATATACTCAGCTCTTCACAGGTCATTTTGGGAAGATGAACCATATTTATCTAAGTGTTGCATCTGTTTATATCTGTATGTGCAGTATGGTCCTGCAAACATCTAAATTTTCAATGTCCCTTTTTTATTAATTTTAGTCCAATTCTTTCTTCTTACATGTTTTTCTTCCAAAAGCTTTCTGTTCAATACACAGAATAGTTATTCTAGTAATGCAAAATACATTCTGTGTACAGAAAAGGTTCCCTTCAGCTCCTACACTCCTATAATGTCAACAAGAGGTTGGGCATACAGGCAAATTATTTTGCCACTAGAGAAGTATTCTTTGCATGTTGTCATCTTTCTTTCACTTCTTAACCCTTTTTATTCCCAGAGTTCTCTGACTAAGCCTATCAATCTCCATGCATTATCCCATCTATTTTTTGAAAAAATCACAGGTTAATTTTCATCCTGCCATTTCAGCAGTAAGAGAAGGAGACACACGAAACAGAATACCATTTCTTCCTGATCTCATCTTCTAACCAGTCTTTCTTAGTGACTGACTGCTTTTTCTTAAAATTCATCATGACTTTCCTTTATCTTGAATGTTTTCTCTCTTCTCATTTCTCTGGGTTTTTTTAAGGTCTTCTCTGCTCATTTTCTTTGTATTTTCTCCTCATTTGAAGGATTCCTCCAATCTGAACCCCACTGAATACTGATCTGCTAAAGCATAAAGAAAATAAGACTATTCAACTTCCTTTTTCTCTGACCATTTTGGGCCCTGCTGTCCCTTGAGCCCACGGGGACCCATCAGCACAAAAATCAGATGTTCAGCAATTTCTGCATTGAAAGTTTTGGGGAACCATAGCCATGATAACGCAAATATTAGGGTAATGTTTTTAGCTGATTGGTTTACTTTTTACAGCAGTGATTATATTTTCTTTCAAGAGGAACATTTCAGCAAAACAAGCTTTTTTAAGATGACTTTTTTAGAAATGGAATCTGTGTTTAGCTTCAAAGAAATTAAGGGAAGGAGCAAATAGTATCTAAGCTCAGGTGCAAAAAGGCAGCAGCTATTTGCCCCTAGCTTCTACATTTGTTCTTTTTCAAATTTATGAATTTAGGATTTACCATTGCCGAAGCAGAATTTTTATTTTCTGAAAATTTTCTATTTTCTAACTATAATTGCAGTCTTTCCAGTACTTTTACCAAGTATGAATTAAGACAGCTCAAACATTACTGTGAATTAATTAATCAGGTTTACAACCCACACAGCAAAAACGTAGTCTTCATTTGATTTGTGTCTGGCTTAATCTGGTAATGTACACGTCTGCACTATGTTATTTTTTATTTCCTTCTCTGCTGCTTGTGCTGCTGGTGTCCCTGCCCAGTAAAGCATTTATAACTGCATAGTTATATTATGTCTGACTTCTTTTAATGTTCTGATAACTCAAGCAGAACTCCACACCTTTGGTTTCATCAGCAAGCAGCACACACTGCTACATGACTGTAATCTGAGATCCAGAGTCAGATTTTCTTTTAAACGAATCCTAAAGCCACTTTAATTCTCCATATGTGACCCCTCTTCATCCTGCAGACCTTCTCTGCAATTTTTGAGTAAAATAGTATTGCTGAATTTCTAAGTAAGGTTTCAAATATATAGAAGAATCGTATTTTTTTCATTTAGGAAAAAAAGTATGCTATCCTCTCTATCTTTATTAAGTTCACTCTTTTTTTGGAGATTTCTGATTTATTTTAGGCAGTGTGACATTTCACGTCTTGTTTCTCCTTTCTTTTACTGTCAAATACCAAAATGGTGTTTTCTCCTTAAACTAAGGAGTTCTGTAAGATTCTGAATATCTCAAGATATTAAGTACCCTGAACACCTCCAAATGCTCAAAACATACTGCTAATTACAATTTAATTTAACTAGGACCAAAACAGTTAGTTGTGTTTTGGGGAGTTTGTCTTTGTTTTTGTGGCCTTTTTCCCCCAAAATGAAAAGGAGAATGTACTCCATGATGCCTTGGTGGGGGTAGGCAAGTACATGCCTTCATATTAAGGAAGTGATTGCAGAGTCAAAGCTGATTGTGATAAGTAAAACCAGCATAAAAAAGCCCCGTGTCAATGTAACCTGTGCCTACCTCATGTATGACTTCTGCAATTTACTACATTTCAAAGCATAAGCTCTGCACTCTGAATTATACCATCTGGTAAATGGGCCAGAATCAAAACTCCATCCTCATCGTATCATTCCAAGAGGGTATAGAAATCCTGCAAAAGCTCTGTAAAAGAGTATTTATTCAGAAGTTTTTTGGAGACCCTCTTTGACATAGACTTCCAAGAGTAAGCCAAAGCTCCTCAGAAACATATACTTTGAAAACTGGAGGGGTCGGTGTGAGGAGATTGGCTTTAGAGTATTTTTGGTGCATTTCAGTTTTGTGCTTCTCTTCACAATTTGCAGAGAAATAAATTTCCTTTTTGGTGAAAAATGTGTAGCTTTCATTTTTTTATGTAACTTTAGGTTTTGGGACTTAAGGAATATCAGCTCTCAAAATATACATTGCTGTCTGTAGCTCAGACAGCTGTACAAGCTGTAGCTCTTAAAGAACAAGCAAGTTACAGGCAGACACAGTGTGGATCACATTGGCCAAAGATGTAAGTAAGCCTATCTAATATCATTAACAGTAATATAAATGATCCCTAAAACAGTCAGAAGGGAACTTCTTCATTATCCAGTGCCTCAGAAAATATTTCCCAGTGGTGTAATGTTTCACTTTGCTTGCAGGTTTCATATACTAAGTTTATTGATTTAGTTAAATCGATTTCTAGTAGCAGTGCTCTATTTTTATAGACATACTATAAGAGCTATTCACAGAATTTTCAGGAAAATGCTTCTGTTGAAATATGTTATTTCATTCAAGACAATTTTTTTTCTTATACATACTGATTTACAAGTTTTTGATCAAATAATTTCTGCAAATGATTTTCTGGATGCTTCAGGAAAGGAAGTCTGTTTTCAGATTTTAAAATCTATGAAAAAGGGTTATGTTTTTAGCAGTCTTTGATCTGTAATATAAGGTTCAAGGACAGTCCTGCTTAAAGAACAGAAAAAGTATTGGGTATAATTGTATACTGCATGTAAGATTTTGAATGTGCTCTTTTCTCTAACTACTACAGCCATTATGAGAGCTTAACTTGGCTGTAGAAAAGTGTATGCTCTCTGCTTTAAGAGGAGAATTAGGGAGTTTGTTACATACCCTAAATCTGACCTCTTGAGGTTACTGAAAGTGGAAAAGTAGAAGAACCAGTTTGATTTCTAGTGCCTATCTTGATTTTTACATAAAAATATTAAAAATGGAGATTTCATTAATAAAAAATAAAATTAATTTCTTTACACTGCTTCCCTTCCTCATGAATTTCATTTTGTTGGACTTAAATGACCTACTTAAGAAAGCATCAGCGATTGATCTGATTGTATACATTTGTCACTTATTGCAGCAGATTTTTCTAAAACCTGCTTTAGTGAGGAAGGAGCAATAATTTCCTCAAGAAAATCCTGGGCAGGAAGTCAGACCATAAAATGGTGTCTCTCAGATTGTAGTGGGTTGGTTTTTTGGATTTTTTTTAATTTTTTTTGTAAAAATACACATATATTTTGGTATAATTTGGTTGGTTTCGGTTTCTCTCAGTTTCTATAATTTTTTTTCCTTTCCTTTCTTTGCTGAAAAGGGGAGGGAGGGGAAGGGCTTTTTGCTGAGCGTTGGAGATTTTGGGGGGAAGCCAAATATTAATAAATATTTACCAAATAAGATATTTACCAGATCAGACTTTTACCAAAGTAAAAATCTGATTATTCTGAAAAAGTTACAATTTGTTGAAAGACGATTAATAAGGCAAATGGTATGAACTATGCATCCTTCCTTTGCTCCAACAGGTAAGACTAAACATGAAGCATATCTTCACAAGGATTTTTGTATTTCATAAGAAAGATTTCCTGAAGTGAAGGAACAACAAAAGGAAGGGAACAGTATTGGAAGCATTTTCAGAAAGAAGTCTTCTGAAGGAGGACTTGCAAGGAAAGGCTGAACTTCAACCGAGTCATGATATATAATTAGAACAGAAATTATTATTCCTTAGTCTCACAGATACCAACTTTGTGTCTTGATGCATTTTCAGTCTTTTCTGTTCAACTGGCTAATCAAAAGCCAGGTTAACAGCTGGCAGAAGCGGTATTCCTATGCAAGAGCCAGATGTGTTTCATAGCGCTTCATGTATCACGAATTGTCAGCAGCTCAGTGAGAACTCCTCACCTGTAAAAGATCAAAGGAGTTCTCTCTTCTGTGAGCTCGGCTTCAAATTGCAAGTCCGTGTATAATTCCTTATTCTTCCCGGTGCAGAGAGACATGAAGGACTGAGAATGAATGTCTAACCTACATACAGTTTAGGCACTGAAGGGAATTTTTTCATATTATCTTAGTTAGGTCAAGATGCCATGAAGAATTAGTTCTATCTTCTCATTAATGTACATTGAAAGACTTTTGGTCTGCACCTCAGATAAACAAACAGGCTGTCTATTTTGGAAAATCTGATTTGGAAAGAAGGTGTAATATTTTGTTTGGTTTGGATTCAGGAGGGCTAGTTTAAGACTGGGACTTCACTGCACAGAAGACAAGTACTTCTGTGAGCTTCTCTAGGCTGTGGTCATTAATGTTATTCTGTATAAATAGATTTATATCCTCTCCTGAACTGAATTCGCTAACTCACTATCTAGGTTTAGTTTCTGCTATTTTGTCAGCAAATAAGCACTGAAATCCTAGGGACAGCACAGTTTGCTTTGTTCTACTGTCTTAAGCTAGGCATGAAAAGTTTCCCTCCTTGAATTTTAAAGCTAGTGATTTACAGGGAAAAGAAGAGAAATAGAAGGTATACAGCCAAATTAATGTTGAAAGACAGGAAAACAGAAGTAACTGCAATGCAAATCTGTACAGATTAGCCTAGCAATACTTTACTGTCATTCAGACCAACACTCTGCATTGCCCATTGCCTGCCAAGGAAGTATCAAGTCTTCACAAAGGATGGGAATAGGAAAGCAAAGTTTTTCATACAGGTTGAATAGAGCTGCTCAATATTTAAGCTTGTATCCATTTGTGTCAGTAAAAAACCTGAGGCTTTTGCATCCACAATCCATGCAAGAAAGTTGTGTTTTATTCTCTCTCTGATGGGAATGCACATTGTGACACAGTCTGAAGTTGCATTCGTCACTCTGCCTTCACGGCACGCTGTCATGCCAACCCTCCCTTCCAGCAGAAAGAATAAAAATGATAATGCTTAGGAGTGAATCACTCTAATTACTTACTCAGAAGTACTGTCAACTGAAACCACCTCTTTTCCATCAGGTTTACCTACGTTGTGAGTGACCTAGTAGGGAGTCTCACAAGAACTTGGGTCCAACACAGTATGAAATTCCAACAAGAAAAATGACACCTTGTGTTTTGAAAGGAAATTGCTATAGAGAGAAACCAAAACAAATAGCCTAAGGAGTGTTGTTATAACCTTTAGAACAGTTCCAATTCACTCTTCTCTGTGAATATTTATTCACTTTTTTTTCTAATAAATATGCCTTCCCACACTTGCCATTATGCCATGTAAAATCTCACAGCTCATGGTTGTTTTGGTTTTTTTTTTTGAACATATGGTCCTTTTGCTACCTACTCTTTCTCTAGAACCCATTTGGAAATGATGCATAAATACATCCTGTTTTTCTCAGCTAAAAAAGTCCCCCTGCTCAATACTCTTCCTTACTAACACCTTTTCACTTGTTGGTGCACTTGTATGCATGAAAGGAGATACAACATTTTCATTTCATATCAGTAAGTGAGAGGTTGGGTTATTTTTAATTTCCTCACCAAGTGCCAAGATGCCATGATACTCTTAATATGTTAAAATTTCAGCTGTAGATCTCAATACTTCATCTGGGTCCCACCTCTATTTAAATACTTACTTAACAGTTTAGAAATTGACACAATTAAAATTTAAAATGAGATAGAGAGAACCAGAACTTCATTGCCAGAACGTATGGTTATGCAATAAATTCAGAGTGATTATAAAAGAAAGCTACAATAAAACACCAAAGAAATGGGGAAAGAGTCTTTGCGGCATCTGGGTTTATATATTTGAACTATACCAGCTCTTATTAATGACTGTGATAGGTAATGATTCACTATATTTCTTTAAATAAATAATTTGCTTGATGAAATGCAAATGAGCAAAATTTTGACAAAAGCTTTTGACAAAATCTTGTATAGGACAAAATCTTATGTAGGACCTGTTTTAAAAGTGTATCCATTAAAAAAAAAAATAGAGTAGTTCAACGTTAAAAATTATCAACATTCAAAAGAGGGTGATCACTTCTTTCATGAACAAACATTGCTACCTTCCCCAGTAACTGGTTCCTTCATGGTGAAATTTTTTGTCACCAAATATCTGGCTGTGAGTCTAACTGGTGTTTTGGGCTCTGTGCAGCAAGAGCTCTTTTGCAGCAGTATTGCCTTTGCTTAATCTTATGGGCCAACTGCAGAAGTCTGTTCCTGGTCAGCAGCTGAAACCTGTTTATTTCAGATTCACTATCTCTCTGCATTTTCACATAATGATGTATTTTAAATTGGTGTTGCAAATACAAGACCTTCTTCTGATTCTGATCATGCCTCTGTATGAAAACAAGCCAGAGGCTCATTCAGTGTTCATTGTTGCAGTTTTGTGAGAGGTATGAGGATAATAAAGCACAACTCTTCTTTCCTCTCCACCCAAAACCACACCAGAATGTACTCACTTCAGAAAAGCATTTCAGCTTGCACTGATTAGTGCTTTCAACAACACTGCATTTCTCTGTAAATTTTTGACCAAGTCTGTTACAAATAGTTGATTTTTTTATTTTTTATTTACAGAAACTTTTTTTAAAAATGTGTCATAGTCACCCCACTATAAACTTGGAGACACGCATTTGAGCATTTTGTGTATTATCAGACATATCCACATCTCCATTTAAATACAAAGGTCACTGTGCATGATACTTCTCCTTTATCCACACAGCTTTGTGTTACTGTGCCAAAACTACTTATCTGAACATTCTGTAAAATAGTTAATCATCTGTGTGGGGGGTTTTTCCCTCAAAGTGAATGCAATACTTTGGTCCAGTGTCAGCATCTGAGCTCTCAGTATTTTTTTCAGAGTAAAAATTTCAGCTGAGAAATCACCATCATTTTAGGGAACTGATGTTTCAGAAGACTGCAAATTTGGTAATTAATTGATAGGAGACACTAACAAAGGCTCTCACCAGTGGACTGGCATATTTCTGAAATAGTAGAAGCTGCCAATGCAATGAGAGTAAAACTATTCAGCAAGCTAGCAGATCATACATTTTCATAGGGATTTTATATTTTTCTTGCACTTTCACATCCAAATTTTCAGATTTGTTTTTCTGTTAACAAGTAGGATGTGCATTTCCAATAGTCAATATTTCTGAAAAGAATATTGTCTGATTATGTAATTGGTCCAAGCTGAAATTGCTAAGCATTTGGTGACAACTATGTATTGTTTAAGGCATTAACGTGTCCTTGTCTTGTGCTTGCGGTTGCTACTGTGTGTCTCTCAAAAGCCAGTGTTACTCTAGGGCTAGAAAACTGAGGGACAGGCACCTTTTTCAAGTAAGTCAGTACTGAAGATCTGAAAAAACAACCAATGAATATTTAAAAGAAAACCAATTGTACTTCACATTTATATGCATGAGTTCTATATTCTTGAACATATCTTTGTAATCACAAGTTTAAGACTCCTAAGAATCATATTAAGGACATTTTGACAACTTATTTTCCAGAACTGCTAACCATTATTTGCAGTTTCAGTTGCTGTACCTTTTAGGAAAATAAAGGATACCTTTTAAAATGTACTAGGGAAATTATACAATTTACAATATACAACGCTTCTGGCATCATTGATAAAACATAACACTGGACACTGAGTAGACATCTAATTACCTGTGCTAATGAGCTGGAATTAGTATTTTTCCACAGTGTACTGCATTTGCAGAGTGCTGAAGGGTCAAGTAGAGTTTACATGATCTACATAAAGTGTTGGAAATTAATACCCTTTTGGGAAAATACAAGCAATTTTATAAGTTATATTGAGCTGTCAGCATTGGGGTGTCCTTTTCTACTTCTTCTCCCATTACATTTCCGAAGAGAGAAGAAAATTATATGTTTGCTAGACTTCCTCTCACAGTCTCACAGAAAGCCATTGTGTTATACACATGTATAAATGAATAAAGACGACATTGCACAATACCAATATAAAACAGAGCGGAAACTGCCACGGAGAAGTTCAGCTCCAGTGTACTGAGAAAAATAAGAGCCCATTTCTTACTATTTGCAAGAAAACTAGCTGAAGTGGTGGCTGAAGCAAATACAGATATAACAGCAACACTGGTAAATTATACTAAATCAGAAGTAAATAATTTTCTTCCCACTCAGACATGTGAATGTGAAAATGGACTTTTAAGATTTTTACAGAAAAATGCAAGAATATTTTTTGAGCCATTTTGAACTGCTGAATTGCTGCAATTATCTAAAATGACACAGAAAAGTTCTGCTCCTCCTCTAAAGGGTTTAATAGGATGCTGTACTCATGGCATGTAAATAAGTGTTTGTTTAGTCTCAGTGCAATGCTCTCACCACGGGCTGCCAGCAACCATGCTTTGTGCAGAGTAACAGAAAACACAGAGGACATTGAACACCAATGAAAGTCTCCACCATGAACACAAGGCTGGGAGAAATCAGCACTGCCAAGAGGTGCCACACTGCTGTTGAGCAGAAGGCAGCTGGGCAGCAGGACCCCCAAAGCAGCACAGGGTGGGCATGGGCACGCTGCCATGTGCCAGGCATGGAAAGTACACTATAAAAGGGACTGTCTCTTCACACAGGCATGCCATCTTAGGCCAGTTTTCAGGACCAACACTCAGTATTCCTGCTGAAAGGTGAATTGTGCCAAAATGCCACAGAAACAGTTCTATTCCCAGTGTTATTCAGAATGACATTGTTCCCAAATTAGACTTATTTAACTCACTACTTCATCTCTGCATTCAAGCTGCAGAGCTGCCAGGAGGACCCAGAGAGCCCAGGGCTATTAACTGTAATTGAAGACACTTGAATATTTGGCTGTAAAGTAGCCAAAAAATAGCTCTTACATTAGTGTAGTAAAAAGCAAGTTTATTAATTATGAAAGGACTTCTAAACTCTTAACCAATTCTTTCTTAAAACTATGAATCCATATGAGCATTTTACCGTTTGGCTTTGTACCACAAAAAAGGCTTTTAAAACCACAAAAATGTGACAAAATATAAACTGTGCAAAACTAGGTTTTCAAAATATGGGAACATCACACCATTTTTAAGCCAATTATGTACTTAGTCATTCGTGATTATCACTTTACTGAACTGTTCAAGTTAATTCCACATCATTGTACATCACTTGCTTGTACTGCTAGCTCCAATTTTCCTATAGCTTTCTTCATTCACTACAGAGTTTAGACAGGTTTAAACTGTGGAAGAGAGAATGGGAGAGACCATTAAACTATGTATGATGATAAAAAACAATGCAAACCGTTTTTTTAAATGAATAGCAGAAATTACTTCTCAGGTTTATCGAAAATTGAATAGTTTCCTTGAGTAGTATTTCCCTGGAGAAATCTTCAATTTTAGAAGAAAGATATTTTGTCTCTATTAAACACTGCAATAAAAATTGCTTCTCAGTTCTATTTTCAGCATAAGCTATATCTGTTCCTGCCCAAATGGAAAATGTCCATGTGCCAGCACCTCGCCCTGCAGTGACAATGGCACTGGGAGGAGTGTGAATGCCCAGCAGCCAGATTCCATGGGCTGGGAGGGTTGGGGATCTCACACACGTGCCTCAGAACCTGGCAGCCCATCCAGCCCGACTCTGTCAATCCTATGGCATCTGTCACTTCTTCTTTGAGAATAATACAAAGATTTATCTTAAGTTCATCATCACATCCTATTCTTGCTTCGGCAAAATTTCTGACAGCTCCAGAACCACTGAACTTGCTCACTCTAAAAAGCCATTGTCTGACTTAGTATCACACAAGTGCTTAATGATTTTTAAATTAATTTTGTCAGTCCTTTTGTAGGTTAGCTTGTGGATGTGAGTCCTTAGCATAGATTTCCAATAGATTACCTTACTGAGTTAGAAATTCAGTAAAGTATTATAGATGACAAAAGTGACACAAGAATAAAAGTAGATTTTGGACAACCAGCAATCTACTTCTCGTTGGCAATTGGCTTCCCATTAGGCACCAGCTTTTAAATCTATGGTCCTATTTCTCAATTACATAATTGAGGGGGGGACAGTTCCTGCTTCGGGCTGAAGATGACAAAAGATGCTGTTATGATTTCTGAAATCATAATTATTTTAAAGCCAAAACATATAGTTTACTGTAGTTGTAGTACTGTAATAGTGCATACAGTAATCAGGACCCTGGCCCTTTGAACATATCTCAACAGAAAATCATTCACAAATTACCTCTCAAAATAAATCTTTTAGATAGGTGTAAGCAAATGGTTCTTTTACCCTCAGAAACTCCACATTTTTGGTATTTCTCCTTTTCTGTTTTGATGTTAATGAGGGTTTTCAAATTCTATTACACTCACATAGACACAAAGAGACACAAACACATGACCAATGATTTTGTACAGAATGGTATTAAACCTTTGTAGAAGTTTATACTCTCTTTGTTTCTTTTTCTGCAGCATTTAGAGTTCCTATAAGTAATCGGATATTGAAGCCCAAAGAAGTACCTTACCTGCATGAATTAGTTCTTTGATTAAAAATTCTGTTTTGGAAGATAAATGCTTTTATTCTGAAAAAAAATTTGGGGCAAAAGTGGCTTCTTTTTCTGGTAAAAGATGTGGCAAACAAAAATATTGGTTCACAGCTCCAAATTCTTTTCGTATGGAAGATTAGTATTTCCAGACAAGATATATTTTTAGTAAAATATTACTGACTGATTTTAACTACTAAATCTACTTAAAAGTTAGTCATAATCAACCCAGGCCATTCTATGATTCTATGATAATGAAGAACAGAATAAACCAACCAACTTCCTTATCCTTGAGTCAATGGAAAAGTCAGAAATAGAATGAGGTAACCTTGAGCAGGACCCAGCCTATGAGTGGCATCTCAAATACCAGACTGAAAAGTGGTTGGAATGAGTACCATCACAAACCAGCCCTCATGGGCAGTTCCCACACAATGGCACCTCCTGGCGAACAGGAAATATCTCTGTTATCTAAGATCCTGTTGCATGACAACAGCTGGGCAGTGTTGACTTGTTACCAGCACCCACCGGACACTGGAATGACATTGCCACCGTAATAAAAAGTTCATTTGCAGCAGTGAAAGTCCAAGATTACTTTTAATCTACAAATTAGGCTGCAGATTTCGACTATTTCACACATAGTTCTCAAATAATAGGGGGCAAGGCTCAGATATTAACCACAGAAGCTCTTTAATCCATGAGAAAACATGTAATAAAGGTGGTAAATGTTTCAGGGTGGCTAAATTATGAGATATTTTGTCATTATCAAGCTATAGGTTGTGATTCATGCTATAGAGACATTTTTTGAGCCTGTATAAATACACCTTCTTTTTTTAAAAAATGCCAAGGGCTAGATTTTGATCTGGTGTAGCAACATCATATCTAGCTATCCCAGATGGTGCAACAGAGGTTAGTCCCACATGCATCTATTCACTGTGTGGACAATAGGAACTTTTAAGTTGACTCAGAGCTATAAAGTTCTACACAGATTTGAGAGCATGAGCTGAAAACATGATTCAAGCTGTATTCCTGGGTTTTCTACATCCTTAATATTTTAAGCAGAGAAAAATTTGTTAGACTTAAATGCCTGTTTTAAATGTACTTATTTCTCTTTCGGACCTGTACATACATCCATGCACTCTTGGGAATCTAAAAATCTTATTCAGTGAAAGTGGTTATGTAAAAATAGCAACACTGTAGTTCTGCCAACACACTTCTTACCTGTATTTCATCACTCTGCCTTACAAACATAAGAAACATTTTCTCAAAAAAAGCTAAAAACTTCCAGGAGCATGGACTATCATCTTCTGTTTCAAGTATTATATTATACCAAGGAGAGATAATTGTCTATGCACGTACTAACTGCAAAGTACTGTCCTTTATTAATGAGGTAGAAAAGACATTCATTTGGATTTCAGATCCTTGATTTTCAGTGCTAGCAGATAGGGAATAAAATTCCTTCTACACACAGGTTGGGCAAATTTACTGAGGAATTAATAAAATAATCTAGAATGCAGCCTTTCAGATTCATATAACGTTATAAACATGCATTTAAAAACAGCTATTACAGATTTCAATGCTCAGAGCTCATATCTGAGGGGGTTGTTGGTATCCAGGTACCCAGACAAATGAAGGGACATTGAAGAGGTTTTTATACATCAGTTCAAAGATTCTCTTTGTGGTTCAGTACAGATGAGTGAAAGCAAAAGGAGAGAAAATGAAGAATTTTATTTAATTAATATTCAAACTACCCCTTTGCTTCCCTATGTACTTCTACAAGTCTCTGAGTGAGAGAAAGAAGAAAGAAGAACTAGCAATCCTGCTTTCTCTGTTCAGCTGTGAGTGGTGTTTGGCTAAAGAACATCTGCAGAGACCAGGGAAGCAAGACCGGTCCTAAAACTGAGGGGAGGACGCTTCTGTCTGGGACACAGTTCACCAAAGCTGCTCCAGACTTCGCTGTTGTTAGTCCCAGCATCAAAGCACCCTAAGGAGAGGTCCAGGAGCTTTTCCTGGGATGCTTCTCAACATTGCTGAGTGACGAGCAAAACCAGGGGGTGTAAGGGGCAGAGAGTGTCTACACATGTCCCTGTAGAAGGAGGCTCAAAGCACCACCACAGCCAACACAATTGTGCAGCCCCCATGTTATGAAACCACTTTGGACTTGGCCTGGTAAGACAGCTCAAAAGGACATATCTCCTGCAGTCTATTTACCTAAAGTGTTTAATTTGAAGTGACTTTACTCTTCCAAGGAGAGGAGATTGCAGGTCCAAAGGACTTAGATACCTGCAGGGAATTAACAGCTCTGCAAAACTAATCAATAGTCTAAAATAGGGCTTTCTCCTGTGGGAATTGTTCATTTTGTCATAAAATATATAAATATTAATTGGACTAGGGATTTCAACTCTGTTTTTTAATTTTCTTTGTGGATCTCCTAGTCCATGGGCTCCATAATGCTTCCCTCTCCCCAGTGAATCTTTAATCATTCTGCAGGAAATAGAAGAGCTTCATTACTTTTCTTATTCTTAATATTAAAATAAATTCATTAACAGAAAGAAATGGAAAGGGATTCATTTTTCCTCAAAGGGAGAATGTGAAATGAGTGGAATACGAAACATATCAGATATTGAATAGAAACATTTATACTAATTTTCAACTGAAGAGTGTCTATTGATTTCAGCAGAGTACATTCAAGTTCAAACTTTTAGGAATGTTTTTTTTAGGAGACAGTACCAGACTTGAGGCCAAGTGAGAAGCTCTCACCTTAAGTATGGTGGGACTCTGTCTCCAGCAGAATTTTACGATTTCTTTGTGTTTCCATCCTAAGTGACATGAATTGTCAGCAAAACAGAAGCTTAAGAGACCAAACCAAGGATAGCATAGGTAATCCATTATCAAAATAATATAATAAAACAAGGCTATTGGTTACATCTTGGGAAAAAAGTAGCCATACCTTAGTAAAGGACTTTGTAACTTTTTCCTGTCTTGCTATTCTCACTCTCAGATATGTTGCTATACACCCACCACTGCAAGCTTGTGGAGGATCAGTGAAAACTCCAAAATGAGACATGTTCCCACTGATTGTTAAAAGTGTTCCAGTTTACTTCTGTATTTGTGTGCTCAAGCAGAAACCCACAGCAGGGACATCTGTGACTATCGCTAAGCTCACAGAGATAGGTATGTAAAGGTGTTTTACAAATGATAGTCATTTTCTGCATCTTTCACAAAATATTACAACTGGGTATTCTCATGTTGTTAACATTTTCTTGGTGATAACCAATTAATAAGAGCGACAAATAATTATAATTATAATCAATAATGACCCTGTTTTGTATTACAGTTCTCACCTTCAACCTCTTTTGTACACATATGCTCACACAAATGCCTTTTTTGAAATTTTGGATTAATGATCCCAACAGCTAAAAAGGTTTTAGTCACCTGGGTCATGTTCCGTGATTCTACAGACAGTCTTAGCTCTAATAACCTCAAATTTCAAATTACTTGGACTTTACTTGGCTTTTTAAGATTACAGCCACCCTTCTTTCTTCACCTGATGAGACACTGTTTTTTACAGTGAGAATTCTTGAAAACAACACAGTTGAATAAAGTTGAAAACAAGTAACTTTAAAGAAAAGGGAAAATACAGAAACATATAAGAAGCTGATGATTCAATTAGGTCATACTGTTATTCAAGCCTTCTACCTCTACTGACTTATTACATGCATTCTCTCTCACTGTTAAAACTCAATGCAACCAAGAGTGTTACAGGGGAACATGAGAATCTTAGGAGGTTGGGAGCCTGATTTTCTTAAAGCATGAATTGGAAAACAGGTGTACATGTCCACTGTTAAAGCAGACACTACGTTTTCTACTTTAGGTTAATCTGTTGCATTTGTATGTATGTTGACATTGATCTTCTTTATAAAAACAAGATATCATAATCTTAATAAAGATCTTAACATTTGCTTGTTATGTTTGCATTGGAAATGGCTGGATTCATCTGCTTGAAACTTCCCTGAATTCAGACTGCAGAATTTAGTACAGAATCTGCCACCCCTTCACAGAAGTGAAAAAAAATGCTCAGTGACAGTGTTTGTGGTCCATTGTACATCATAGGAAGACAGTGGGAAAACTCTTGTCGCTGGAACACTTGTTTCACATACAAAGTTACGTAAAGGGAAGAAAAGATGCATCACTGGAACTCAAGATGATAGTTCTGAAACAATTCTAACAAAGCATCAACTGTAAACAAAATATATGGAAGAAAAATCAGACTATTTAACAAAATAAGGAAAAAACAAAGTCATGCAAATAGCTTCTGCAGACATAAAATTCAAGAGAGTGAGTAAAATACTGCCGAATGTGCAGTATTTGATTATGCTCTCTTCCAAAGACATAACAATTTTTAGATTGATGGATAAAATCACAGAAATATTTAAAAAAAACCCAAAACTTTGTGATGCAGAAATTATTCTGTAAGAAATGTTTCAGAGCCTTTTCCTTTGGAACCTTACCACTGCATCTGTCCAATACTGCAGGAACTGTTGTTATTCCCATCTACGACCTGCTTATTAGTGGATGGAAAGGACTGAGCCTAAAGCCAATAATGAGTTTCAAATAAGACACTTGGTAGCAGGAGTGTCAAGCACCTGAGCATGGGTGCTACACAAAGGGCCTACAGTGACTAGAGAAATCAAGCAATATCTCTAAGAATGAGTGGGGAAGATGCCCCTCAGAGGTGTAATGGATCCAGCGAGAGGCAGAGGATGGACTCTTGGGCTCCTTCTGCTCTGATTTTATAGCATGCTATAAAATACAGAATGAAAAATGATGGAGCATTTCAGTAGGAGTGAGCTGAAGTAAATCCCGTTTGCTTTTAGCACAGCAATCACAAAGAAGTCATAGCATGATGCTAAAAAAGCTAATTATGTTGACTTTTCTTTCGTATGACCTTGGCAAAAGATGCCAGTGCAACTTGAGTATTCATAGCCTATAGTTTTCCATATCTGTTTCTTGTGCTTGAATTTGCCATATTTTCTCATATTCTGGGAATCATTAAAACAGTAAATGATGTTTTAAAAAGTCAGTGTCTTCCTCATGTCTTTACTTCCTCATCTGCAGTAATGAACTCTCTAGAAAGTAAGGGTAATTTAATTACAAAGTGTGCATAATAACATATATATACATTATATGTTTATAATTGTGCTGTTTATGAATATTTGAATTCCTTAAGCACAAATGTAAATGTGTAAGAGGAAATGGCATTGACAGAAGAGCTGGGCCCTACTAATCACTCAAAAGAAAGGATTTCATGCATCTGTGCAAGAAAATGAGGTTTTGAGACTGAAAACAGACCAACTATGAGAAAAAGTCTTCTTAAAAATATTACGTTGATTGATGATTCCCAAGAGGTAATAATTTCACTATTTATAATGCTAAAGCTACACTGCATCATTACATCTGATAAACAGACTTTGTCATCTTTACATACCAAAATAATCAGTTTCTCAGCTAAGTTTGCATTTTGTGAGAAAATGAGTGTTGTTTCTACTTTTTCCATTTTATCTTCTGTTAAAAGGTTCAGCCAGTGTCCACAGTCCAGTGTCCACAGTCAAAAAAAAAAAAAAAAATAAAGAAAGAAAGGAAGAAAGTATAGAAAGGCAAGAAAGAAAAGAAAGAAAGAAAGGCAAGAGAAAAAAGAAAGAGAGAAAGAAAGAGAAGAAAGAGAGAAAGAAAGAAAGAAAGAGAGAAAGAAAGAAAGAAAGAAAGAAAGAAAGAAAGAAAGAAAGAAAGAAAGAAAGAAAGAAAGAAAGAAAGAAAGAAAGAAAAGCAAGAGCAATTTAAAATAAAAATATGCATGTGGCAAGGAAATCAGGAATTCCACTGACACCAATTTGCTAAAAGATAAAGCAAGATACTTCACTTGAAAAGCTGAAAGAAACCTTGGCAGTATTTTTTTTTACTTTGCTGGTCCTTAAATTTACCTCAGCCCAACCAAGAAAACACAAGGTCCACAGACTTCGCTGGTTGGTGAGCCAAGAGCTGCAGGCAAGGGCAAGGCAAAAAGCAACCGGGTAGGTCTGCTAGCAGTCAAGGAGATTCCAACAATAATTTGGGAATAGCAGGGATCAAGGCTGGGAGCATGCACACCTACATTATAGCTCAGGGCTGAACTGTGAATTCTGGGCTCTCTGTGCCCTCAGCATGGCACAGAGCTGCCTGTCCAGAGCCCTGAGTCTCTGCTATGCTAATATTAGCAAAATGCAAAGAATAACAGAAAATATAAGCAAAGCAAACCCTGTTTAGCACCCATAAAAGTTATCATTTCTGCTCTTGGATGTCTTTGTCTTGAAGAGAGAAGGTCTTACAGAAATAAGGTAGCTGCACAGCATATTTATTAGGGTCAGATACACAGGTTCAAATGGCCACTTGAAAGCCAATAACCTTTTCTGAGGTTTAAGAGTCAGATTCAGTACTTTGAAGTTTATTTTTTTTGCTGAGTATTCAAGCACTTTCTGAGAAGACAGCATGTATGAAATCTCAGGAGGAAAAGAAAGTAGATTCTTGGACATTTCCCATTCAATTCCAGGCCTGCTCAGAGAAGATCTAAGACAACCTTTGGATTTTCAACACTTGCCTGAAATGAACTCCTCAAACTTTGAAGTTTGCTTATTACTTTATCAAACCAAAGTTTAATTTATGTTTCATACCCTTATTCTGTGTAAAAACCTCAGAGGACTTGAAAAGTAAAAATAAGGGTTGAATGTGATTATGAAAGTCTTTTTCCTTCAAACATACTCCTAATAGAGTTTGCTGTGTTCATCAAGGAGCTCCACAAGGAACTGCTGATGTAAGTATGACAAGCTTTTTCTGTACACAAAGTGGTAAAGGTAGAAATACACTCCTACTTAAAAATTTCCTTCTAAATAATCAGTGCTATGCAACCAGCAAAGACTCAACATACAGAGCAACTTGTATAGAGTGTATTCGGAAAACAGCAACTCAGAAAGTTTCTCCACCGAGAGTGCAACTGCACTCAGCAAGTTGAAAATGAGAGGGTTTCAGAATTTCATACTTTCCTAGATGGATTTTTAAAAGTGATGGACTGTTAGTGCACAATAAAAAAATCCCACTAGGCATTCATGGCTAGATCACAACACTAAAAAATTACAGTTTTGAGGACCTTTTCCAGGTGGTAAAAAATAATGATATAGACTGGTTTTCATTTTATTTTTATAACCTGTTACAAGCTGTAGCACAAGAAACATATCACATGTGAACTCTCTTTGCTGTAAGACCTGCTATAGGTAACCTATCAGACAGATGAAGTTACGCATCTGAAAGCTTCTTTTCTTCCCAAAATGTCCCATAGACTCTTTTGCCACCACGTCACATCTAATCATGTGACAGGTCAAGAGCTAGTGGAGAAGCTGTGAGAGGGCTTCAGCCACTCCTCAGGCAGCAGCCCACTCCCAGGCACCCTCTTCTGGGGCAAGGCTACCCAGTGCTTCATGCATGCGACACAAGTGCATAAACCAGACACTGTTGGGAAGCACCAAAACAGAGCAGGGTGCTTGGTGCTGCTGGTATGGGCAGGATCTCCTACAGACACATCTGTTGACACCATTCATGTCTGCTACCACACAAGACCAGATCATAAGAATAGTGTCAGGTTTTTCTGTCCTCTCCTACTCTATTACTGTAAAACCAAGGAACAAAGAGATTACCTTCACTGCAGCATTGTTGGGCATTTCATGTACCATTTCTCTTAAAAGCTTGTTTTTCAACTGTGCTTTAAAGAAGCTTATGACATCCTCTTGGATTTTCCTTCAGACCTATTCCTTCTGCTGCCTGCAATGGATTTTTTGTTCTTATTCTATTTTCTTTCTTCATACCAGCTTAAGCCCACTTTATACTACTTATATCTCCCCACATCAACATATTTATAGTTATTTCTAATCTCCTTTGTGACTGTAAAGAATCATCTAAATGTAGTCTCACTGAAATCAGCCTCTCAAAGCTATTGTTGGTTAAATACTGACCAGAGGATTTTTATATTAAAGTACTCATCCACACTTACTGAAATCAATGGCATATTTGTATTTCCAGCACCACGTTAGAATTCTGAGTGTTGCAGGGTTTCTATGGATAGCAAAAAACGTCTTTGGGCACCCATGGTTTTATGAAATCAAGAATTTCATTTTTTATATGCATTTCCATCACAGTGTCTCTATAAACTTTAAAAAGACAGGCATCTATGAACCCCCATGTCTATTTGCATTCAACAGGGTCCTTCTGATAATGGATGGACATGGGGGTTGCAAGGCTGAAGGAGATTGAGGGGAATAGTTCATCTGCACATTCTCCTCCCAGTGCCAAAATATCTTGCTGTGGTTTTCTGTCAGAGCAGTGTTTTCCACACTCAATCAGAAACAGAGAGGGAGGAGGCTTTAAGTACTCTTTTAACAAAAGAAGACATGAGGCATGCCTATCTAGGCACTGGAGCAGAAAGCATGCTGAAAAAGGCCAGTGTGATGAGATGAGGTGTATAAAATTTTTTGCACAAATAATTAAAGTGATGGGGGCAGAAATTATTTGGAGCAATAAAAAACTTGCATGTTCTATTTCAAGATTCATATTTCCCTTTGAGGGAAGAAAAGTTGTCTCTTGCTTCAAATACATCACTAGCAAAACCAAGACCATGATTTTTGTAAAAATTATAGGAAAAAATATAGAATCTGATTTTTATTGTAAAGGATGTGACATGGTGGAAATTCATCAGGTAGATACAAATTACTAAAAGCCTTTGTTG
Organism: Pipra filicauda; assembly: GCF_003945595.2. Classification (NCBI taxonomy): domain Eukaryota; kingdom Metazoa; phylum Chordata; class Aves; order Passeriformes; family Pipridae; genus Pipra; species Pipra filicauda. The sequence continues at coordinate 59,050 of NW_024104879.1, read as the reverse complement.
GAGCAAAAACAAAGAAATATATGGAAATTTTCATAGCCTAGAATGTTTCAACTCAGTTTCTAATTAGTCCCTTTCAAAATGATTCATGAATTAGACAAATGACAGCCTTCTGATAATCCATGGCATGATCTGATCTCATCAGTAACTGTCATTTAGATTAAAAATGCACTTCTTTCTGGTCCTATAAAGGTGTACTCAAGGCAGTACACCTTCCTGCCTTACCACAGTTCTATACCTATTCCACATTTTCCTCGTGCTCTGCTCCAGACCTCTATTACACTCACAGCACTGCACAATGTTCAGGATAAAATTGTATGTGCTTTTATCTCACAATTCTCTGTTCAAATATTTATTCAAAGGTCCAGGACGTCCACCTTCCTTCTTTTCCATTTGCACTGAAACCAAGAACCATCTGCAGACAGAGGAAGACATGAAAGTTACGGGCTGTGAACAGCGCTGGAGCTGGAAGAATCTGGGCAATTCTTCCCCTCCCAAATGTTGCTGCCTGCACTAGCAGAGGTAGAAAAAAAGAGATCAGGAGGGAGAACACAGGTTGCAGGTCTCTGTCACCCTTACTACTTGGTATCTTTTCCTGTCTATCAATTGCAACTAAAATCAAAATACCCTTTTACAAATACAGCTAATTTTCTTGTGCATATTGATATTTGCTCCCACACTGTTCTGAATTTTAAAAGAGACCAAAACGCCCACTTATTGTTAGCACTTGGCAGCTCTGATCATGAGTATGTGAAGTTTCTTATTGTAGATATTTGTGATTTTATAATGTTCTGTGCTGAATAAAAACCTTATGATTGCTAATCCAGCTGGAACAAAGGGGAAATGCCAACACATAGAAAGCAAATATTTATAACAGAAATCATCAACAGCATCTACCATCTCAAGCTAGGGAGTAGACAAAGCTATGTATAAATCAATGCTTAATTCAGAATAAACATCAAAACTTCATGCAGCACGATCTATACAACTCATGAGGGATAAAATATGCCAGAACAGAGTTAGTAACAGGCAATTCCAACACCTGTAGCAAGCTAAGGCACCACGTTATAAGGTTTCTCCCAATCCACAGCTCATCATAGAAACTGGCAGACAAACATCATGGAAATTGCTGCAGGTGTAATAAATGGGACCACGTACAGATCAGTAATTTCCCTGCTCTCCCTTAAGTATCATCCAGATTGCTTTGAAGATGATAGCCATTTGTGACAGTCGAATACAGTCCACGCTCCTCTGCACAGGACTGCAGCTGCATCTCTCCAGACTTTAATCTACAGGACACACTCTCACTAACCACATTGCTAATGCTGTGAGTGAATCTGCCTGGGTGGTTTTACCTTCAGAAGCAGCAGAAAGGGAGCACAGAGATCCTAGATGACAAAAGGCATGTATAACTTTTGGCAGCCAAATTATCAGGTGAGAATAAAATTCTGTCTTGTCAGGCAGACCAGTGTCTTATTCAATCAGGACCCTGTAGGGTGCTGCCCTATATCCATCAATCTGCCTTTGTGACTGATTACCCACTAAAACATTTTGGAAGGCTCTTTCAAGAGGCCTGCAAGTACATCTGCACCATCAATGTCTTTGGTTTTCTAGATGGAACAGCAAAGCCTGAAAGCCAGCTCTTATGCATAGCACAGTGTGATACTCAAGTTACTAATGATGGCAATTTTTATTATATGCCTCCTGCATCATTACCTTGGCAGCTGATCTTCCAGGGTCAAAACCACATTATAGACCAATGCTGAGCAGTTTGGTAACAAAACTAGCAATGCATTCCTGTGAGTTCTGTGAGTTCCCTTGTTTATATTCTGGGGCCCTCAAACACCAGTCAGGCATCCCACCCAACTCTGGATGGGCTGTCTCCTCACGTGAATGCTACAGAACAATTATTGGTCACACCATACCTACAGAATAATGGAATCTGTAGACTGGACTGTTTCTCCTCTATTACCTATTCTGCTGTGCTTATGCCTACAGGAACATATGTTACACCATCCAAATATACTGAAATTCCTTTATTTTCATCTTTTGCACATATTGTTAAAGCACAAAGATATTTCTGAATCTCAGGATACAGTCACTTGGGTCATGCAGTCATGAGCCGCCACTGTTTTCTTGCTGTGATGAACACCCAGAAGTGAGTGGTGTGCTAGGACACCAGTGGCCTGAGACATGTGAATGCCATTAGGTCTGTTTTTGGGGCAGAAAGCTCTGCTTTGCACAGTGGTAGGGAGGAGTCCCCAGTCCCAAAGTCAGCATTTATGTAGACTGTGGGAGTTGAAGAAGAGACACTTTCATGCCTGAACTCAGATAGTGCTCTTAAACCAGTAAGTGCTTTCTGTCTGAATTCCTCTTTGGACATTTGTAAGCCACTGAAAATGCCAAATTGAAGCAAATTAGCAAACTCACATTCAATTCAATGAGTCTTGGAATTTTATTCTTAAACATTTCTCAGAAACAATACCAAGAAAGTTCTTGAGCTCAATTCTTAGCTGGGAAGAGAGACAGACAGGTAAGGCAAAACTGATCAATAGTTCTTATGGTGGCTTCACAGTTTCTAAAAATGTTCTTTTGTGCTCCATGGTAGTTTTTACAAAAGAAAAGGATGAAAACCAAAAATCATTGATTTTATAATGTATTTTATTTCCAAAATTCTTCCCACACTAAGTTCCTGCAGGTAGTTAGACATGAAACAAGGAAAGATGCTCTTTTGCTTGAGATAACACCTCAAGCTTACGCAGGGAAGTAGTCCTGTGTTTCACTCTGAAAGATTCCACACTGAAGCAGCACTGGAGTAACACAAATGCACAAAATCCATACCAGGTTACCCTCAGTAGATTGTCAGTAGTTCCCACTTAGATACAAGCTTCAATTCAGACCTAGCTGGTAATGATATGACTGACCCTAAATGCACTGTTGTGGAAAAAATGGATACTTTTAGTGATTCTATTGGGACAACTTCAGCAAATTTCCTCATGAGAATAGAGAAAAATTTTAATTAATCAAAAATGAATATTTGAATTTATCAGAAAATCTTCGATTTTGACATGGGGGAAAAATGGAAAAAAAAATCCCAAAATACAGAGTTAAAACTTAGTGGGGGAAAAAGATTAATAAAATACTTGTGTCATTAGGAGAATGGGAAATAACTCAATATAGCTGGGTAAGTCAACACTAATTCTTTTAATGTGTACAATTTGAAATAATAAATGAGTCAGGTAGAAACATTCCTAATTTCATTCTACCTATTCATTTATTCTGGTGAAAATAAGCATTCAAAAGGATGACAATTAACCCAAAGTGTGTTTAAGACCTTTCAGACTTCCATTTCTCCAAAGAAGAGTGACAATTTTGGATATCTCCTGGCAACAAGCGAGGACCTGCTGTACACCAAATAAACAGACAGTTTCTTTCAGAAGTTCCTGCATATGAAACTGACATTTTTTGGTAATAAAATTTCTACAAAATTATTTCTCAGAGTTTTAGCCTGGGAGGAAAAATACCACAGTACAGTAAAAAGGTAGTATCAGAAACCAGATTTTGTCACAATGATAGATTGTGACAGAAAGTACTTGAAATGTGACATTTTACAGCATTTTAGAGATCTGCTGAAAATAGAGATGGACTTTATTTCTTGAAGAAAAAATACTTAAACATGACTACTCCATCATTTAAAACTTTTCCTGCTTGTGCTGCTGAAACACTTGATGGACTGAGGTGAGAGTACATAATTATGCAATTTCTTCTGTAAATGATATATTTTGCTTCTGGAAAGAAATATACCCTTTTTGATTCACATTTTTAAAAATTACTCAAAATCTGAAGTCAAGTACATGAGCAAAAATAAATTTGACAGTTTCAATGAGCGAGCACATCATTTTTTGAAAGTAATGTATGTCTATTATATAATAGAGTAGACATATTTTATATGAGTATAATATAAAATATCTTTCTTCGATGCTCAACAAAATTTCCACATTATTAAAACCAATTCTTTAGTAGCATGTTGAAAAATATAGAAGAATTGATGTAATTTAATATTTTTTGTAACATACCCTTAATCTGTGAAAAAATAATCCATATTTCTCCTTCTGATCATTTAAATTTTCATTTAAAATGTTGTACTGCCTTCTATTAAGATCTGCGCAAAGAGGTGAGCTAATTTGATTGGAATAAATGTAAGATTTATTAGAAGGAATGGGATATTGTGATAGCTTTTGGCAACCTAAGAACGTGATTATCAGAAAATATTTCTGTAGTTACAGGAGTAGCATGCAACGTCTTTTATGTTCCATCAAGTTATAACACTACCATAAACATGCAGTGACTGAAACCAAAGTTGTATTCGAGTGAATCTGAAAAAATATCTATATGGAACAACTAAAGCTTGAGAACCACCCAGAGGAAGGGCTAGAGAATCCTGATTTTAAAAATTCAAGGTCTTTGAATTTTTTTTTCACAGAACAGAATACTAAAAGGAAAGTGGAAAGGAAACTAAAGAAAATGGGTGCATTTTTTTTACTCTTAGTGTCACTCATCAGAAAAGAGGCAGGAATGTATAATTGCAGTACAGCAAAAAGAGTCCATCCCACATGAGATATTTGGACAGATCAAATCCACCATTTTTCTGTTTCCTTGTTTTTCTCGGAAAAGACTGGGAAGCAGGGCGTGGTCAAACCACCTGCTAATGTGCTAATAGCGTAGTTTAGAAAAGTAATTTCCTGAGAAGTACAATTAATAGTCCCCGAAAAGCATCTCCTTCAGATGAGGTGCTTAATTCATTTTCCCCAAGCTGCCCCTCCAGCAGAGTCTTGCTCTTGCTGCTCATTGCCTGCAGCTTTTAGGCACCAGCACCCCAACTGAACACCCAAGGGGTAAGTGCTCTCCTCACCTGCTTAGTAACTCATCTGAGAAACCCTAATGCTTAACTTACACTGGCAGCCAGGAGAAAGGAGGGTGCTTAGTAATGTTTTGCAATCTCCAATTCTTTATGAAATTATTTTAACCTTTATCCCTAACATTATGCTCACACTTAGGACCCAGACCAGGCATCATGCTAGAGATGGTCTTGTACCTCTCAGAGCTCATCATTCACAGATACATTAACTCTGTCAGGAGCTGCAAAAGCAGCCCTGAGCCCTATATCTGGTAAACACAAGCCCCAAGGTAAAAGTTTGACAAGCACACTCAGGGGCTGACAATGCCTGACTGTCCAGCTCAGATGTTAAAATGACTGTGCTGCTGTGCCAGACATCGGTGGTGCTACAAAAACCTCAGTGCTGCCCAAAGTTATATTTTACTTGCATGTCCATCAAGACAGGGTCTGCCAGAAAATGTGGCTGCATTTGTCAGGACTAGATCTCATAGAGTACACTCTGCTAGCACTTACGCAGCGCCATGGAACTTCACATATGCTTTTGAAATTCCTTGCTTATTTCAGTGCATGTGCCAGTTCTAAGGAAAAGACCATCAATTTTGCGTGCAGTCTGCTTAAGCAATTTTTCCAGCTCAACCTGTCTTCCCAAGACAAAGGCCACCTCCCTGGCTGTCTGCCCACCTGCCTGGGTGGGCAGGGCTTCCCACCCTGCTGTGTGAACTGGTGGCAGTGCTGGCACCCTGTGCAATTTCTGGGCCAAGATGAATGGGGTTGATAGTCTACAGTAAACATCCCTTTTCCTATTATTATCACGGGCTGTATCACTAAGCACAAGCTCAGCTGCAGATTTCAAAATAACTTCAAGTAAATGCTTTCTGCTACTGCTGTGAGCACGTAAGAGAGCAAATTGAAAGCAATATGAAATGTACAGCTTAACCAACCAAACCCAACAAGGCTGTGATACTGGCACCTGCCTTATACAATATGCCATAATAGTTATGAAATTTCTTATACTTCCATAATAAATAGCATAAAAATAAGAGGGAGAAAGAATTTCGGGTGTGTGTCCTCTCTGCCTTCTTGCTGGTGGTGTTCCTTTCAGAAGAGATATAGCTCAGACAAGTCTACACGCATCATATGCGTGCATACTTATTTTGATAGGTCCCCGAAGTATTAGCATTTTAGCAATATTAGCATTTTAGCAAGAGCTGATAACTTCGAGGGCTTTTGTCAGCCATGCTCTTGGCATCAGTGCTGTTTCATTGATAGTAGGACTTCTACCATGATTCATGGGGTTTAGTATTCATCTCTCTCAAGGACTAGATGTAGACTGTCAGATTAATTTCATTTGCAATTTAAAGTTGACACCAACTGCTTGCCTTTGTTGTTGTTCTCCCGATATCTAAGTCTCTCCCAAAGCAGAGGAATGTTGCACTATTTGCAATCAGCAGCCTCTGATAAAGCTCTCCCTGGTACACACTGATTACCTCCAGCTCCCACAAAAATCAAGGAAAAGTAAGGAAAACTGATGCATGTTAAACCCCTTGTTTAAAACAGCCTCAAGAGAAGTCTTAATTACTGTTAAGAGAAGCCAAAATATCCTTGACAGGAGCACACTAAATTATCTCCACGCCCTCCAGCTACTGTATGTTTTTCAGGCAAGACTCAGTATAAAGCAGGTTGTTACCACTGTACAGTTGAAAATAAGGAAGCCTTTTTGTTTTTTAAGATTAGTGCTGCATATTATCAGAAAAAGCTGTATGAAACTGAAATCCATATAAAATACCCCAAATATCCATTTCACAGTAAGATCTACCTGCAGCAAGCAGTGTATATTTTCCAGAAATATACTGAACAAAATCATCTGATGTCATTATAGTTTGCTGATTTAATTGCATTTTAGCGTCCTAAGATAATAAATAAATAATGGTAAGTAGCAACCACAGTTGGAAGGATAGGAGCTGAGAGTCAAACTATCATAGCAGTGAAGCATTAACAACTTTATAGGATTATTTTTGTACATTTTAGGTACTTTTGGCTTCCTAGTTATTTTCACTCAAGAGAATTAAGGATTGTAAAAGATAACTGCTGTTTTGTTTCATTATCACACATTTAAAGGTAGTGCGAGTGCTGTTGAGAATGTCCCAAATGTAATTTCAATCACAGGAAGTGTTGGTGTTGATAATAGAGAGGATGACATTCATGCCAAAATAAATGCACAAAGCTATTCTAACTATTCAAGTGTGTACCCAAGAAACCAAGAGTTAAAACTCAAAGGATAAACCACTTGCAAAAACCTTATCCAGAATTCTTGCTGAGTCCTGACAGCTCTTGAAGGTTTGGCTGATTTTTTCATCAGAAGAAGCCAAGACTTTGGCCCTGAAGTCAAACAAGAAGTCCAGCAAAACAGTTCAAGTCCAGGCTTCTCCTGCTCTGACCTCAGCTGCCTCCCCATTTTTACTGCAATTCTTGTAAACTGGGAATCTTATTTCCAGATTCTTCAGTTTACAGGAATTGAACATTTGTACTTAAGCTCATCAGTGTAAGATGGCTGGATGTACACAGGCTGGTCTTTTCGGAAGAAGGAAACCTTCTTTCAAGTTCTCCATGGGCACGTTATGAGAACATTAGACATCCTTCAGATTATTTCATTCTTGTCATCTCTGTGCAATTGCTTCAAGGCATAAAAATTCCTTCCTCTTCAGTTTCTCACAACATGCCTGCTTGGATAAACCTCAGTTTCTCAGAGGAAAAAAAAATGTTCACAGAAACATTTTCCTTTGACCTGGGACTCCGCCTTTTCCCTGAGGCCAACTGGCAAGGCCATATCCTCCTCAACTGTTCAAGTAACGCCCAGTAATCATAATTACCAAACAACTGGGTATTTGGGCTGATGGAGGTCTCTTGTGGAAAGTCAGCAGAAACACAAGTTCATCTGTGATATTCAAGATAAGATCAGTTTAAAAGGAAAAAAAAAAGAAAAAAAAGCACTTCCCCCTCACCCTTTGAAAGAGGGCAGACAGTAGAAACTTCTGGCTAAACAATTTGCTCTGCAAATAAAAAAGAACTGTTGGAGAACCATCTTCCTGGATAGGGTGAAGCCTTTGTGGAGCTGAGGTGCAGCTGGGAAGAAGAAACACTCATTTTCATCTTACTCTTGGCAAGAAACAGTCAAAGAAATATTTCTTTGAAAAAAAGCCCAGAATTTCTGGATTTGTCCTAAATCAGTAACTTGTGATCAGTGGCTCTACATTGCTGATCTCAGCTGATATAAAATAATTTCCTTCATTGGAAAAGGTAAAATTATTTTTAGGAAAGAAAAGTGAATTACCTTATCCACATGAGAAATATTATGCAACTGTATAATTATCATGAGCTTTTTAGTAATTTTCTTAATGGCTAAACTGCTTAGAAGCACCATACAAACATAACCATAACTGACTGTGGCTAAGCATAGCAGTCCCATTTGGGAACCTCTCTGCCAGCAGCTGCAGGTGGATGTCTTACCTTCAGGTCCAAGTAGATACCGCAGCAACACAGAAAGTCAGTCCTGTGCTGCCACATGCTGAACAGGTCTTCAGGAGGAAAAGAAGTAAACCATAAACCAAACACATCTCTCACCTTGATTTTCTTTTTGGAAAGTCATGTTGTTTATCAAAACTTGCTCATTACATCGCAATTTACAACTATCAGCCATACACGTTTACCTGGGAAATAACTGCTCGCTGAAGATAATTCAATTAGCATAGCATGCTTCATCTCAACATGGACAAAAATTTATATTGCACAAAGAGCGGGGTTCAGAGTATTTAGTAGATCTAGAGAACTCCTCAACTAGAATTAGCACAACCCACCACCTCTGGGGATGCATAGAAGAGAATAACACTTACCACAGGGACCACAGCAGGTTTCATCTCCTGCCTGGTCCAGCATCAGATTTCACACATCCTGACACTGAAAACTAAATATTCACTCTGGGACAGTATTATTGGTTTAGAACAGAAGAAGGTAATGCTGATTTAATTATGGCTGAAATAAAAGGTCTCAGCATGACTGAAATTCACATAAATCTCTTTTATAATAAAAAAGAATATACATGCACATAGATACACAATGGAAGTGTTTAATTAAAATAGTCTGAGGAAGGTAAGAGTTATTCCCGTATTACATCTACAGTCAATTATGCACTGAAGAATGGAGGCTGAGAAGTGGGATACCCTTTTTCTTGACCTCTTCATTCTCTTATGCAAGTCAAAATAATACAGTAAGAGGTATTTTACTCAGGATATGTCACAGGAATTAATGGAATTGCATAGTGAAAAAAGGGTGGACAAGAGAGAGATCATCACTATGCTGTCAATAATTTTTCTTCAAGTGCTTTCCTTGTTCCAAGTTCCTTTCAATTAGGCTTTTTCCAGTAACAGAAACTGATCTTGGATGACAGTATACTTTCCTTGCTCCCTGTGATTCCGAATTTCAGATGAGTATAAATTCTTAAACAGAATCAAGCAAATAATTCACAATGAACAATTTCTCTCTCACTAGATATCTTCTAAGATGTACTTTCCTCATTTTTATTCAAACACAGGGTTAAAATATTTCTAATTGCATTATGTCAGCTTTCAAGCAGTAACTGGAACTCAAGAGTTGTATACTGTTTGCTACATTGTCAGTGGTCTCTTAAATCATGGGTTTGGGTTTTGTTTTCCAGTCAGAGGGGTAAGCAAAAAAACTCACAGGGAAGAGTTGTGTTTATTTGTTTAATAAACACAATCAACACACTAATACTACAAACCCTTCCTCTGTCTGCCCAGGCACCCTGCACAGCCCAGCTCCCCAGAGTCTCACAGTCCTTCCCAGCTGGCTGCCACATCCAAATATGCTGAGGGTGCATTGCCTCCCATCGCCCGGGCCATCTGCATCCTGCCAGGGAGAAGGATGCTCAGCAGCATCAGCCTCAGCAGGAAATGGCTACAACCAGTCATGGCTTAGATTCTGGCCCTCCTGGACTTGGAAGGAGATGACTTCCTAGTGCTTCAGTGAAGGCTTATGCAATACAGTCAGCAGTTTTCACATTCCTTGTAAATGAATGCAAAGGAGGTGCAAGCACACTTCAGACAAAATCATTATAATTCTGTCTAGACTTTGTAGCATTGATTTTCCAATATTCCCACTACTTGAAATAAAAAGTCGTTTCAAAAACCTCGACTCCATAAAATAATTTAACATGTTCAGCTGTCTGTGTATTTAACATACAACTCTCAGATTAATATTTAACTCCAGGATTCCCTTCAGGAAAGAGGCTTGGCTTTAATTTCCTTGAGTCTTAAGGAACTTCAGTTGTGTAGTAGTTCTGTGGGCCCTGGATACCCTCTTTGCAAAGATAAAGTGTTATCTGTCCTTGTATTACCCTACAGACTTTGTTCAATATATGATGAAGTGTTACTGAACCAGCAAAATCACGGCTTTGCAAAATGCAATACTTAAAGCTATTACAAGACTTGCTAAAATCTCTTTTGCACTGTTCATTTTTATTATGAGTACAGGTTGGTACAATTCCTGACTTTCAATCTCCTGAATGGAAATACTTCTTATTTAGTAACAGAAAAGTGTCAATACCCTTCAAAAGGCTGAAAAATAAATAACAAAAATATTGTTTGTTATTTCCAAGTACCTAGGTTAAGAAGCAATTACTTTTCCAGATATTGAGGGGACCACAGGTAGGACTTGTCCTTAGATACCCACTAAAAAAAGGCATTGAGAATGAGTTAACATTGTTTTTACTAAAGGAATTTTTTTTTCTTCCTGGACTGAAATAGCTAGTGACCACTCACAGAGCAGGAGAAACCATATCTTTAATAGTCTTTAGGTCTTAAAGACAAAACATCAGAAAACCTGAAAATTAAGTGTTCATATGAGGTTTAAAAAATAAAAGCCCTGAAATGTGGTTGCCCTCTGTCAGAGGACACGTGCGAAGGAACCCCTAACTCAACCACAGGCCCCCACTGATTTTCCTTTCTCAGTGCTGCACTTTTTGCAGAGCACTGCTCTTGAAGAAAAACCAATTAAGAAGATTTTTAGGGTCATCACTCATGCTGCCAACTCCTGGCATACCAGTGGGAGACATGACTGCCTCCTGAGGCTCACAAGCACCTTGCCCAGGGTTGCTACCTCCAGTCTTCTGCTGGTGGAGAGGTTTGTGTGTGGGTACAAGGACTAGGTAAGAATACCTGCTCAGAATGCCCCACCTGTTTTTCCTGGTCACTATGGGAGGCAAGGGAGCATCATATGAAATGTGCAGCAGGCTACTGTGCTATGAGGGAACATGAGGCAGAAGAGCAGTGGTGAGCCACCAGCAGCAGTGACACCTTCTGTGAGCAGGGCACCCCAAAAACCATGTGTTGTCCCAAGGACCATGCATGCGCACCACCCTAGATGTTCATTGCCTGCTGTCCAGGTATCTTCAGTGCACAAATTCCACTTCACATTGTCATTAACCAGATTTTGTCACAGCTGCTAAATCCCTCACCCTGAAGACATAAGCATTTCTTTGCATACTTGTGGAGAAGGAGAAGCAAGTGTTACAGGGAGATCTATCCTGTTGCAAGAGTGCTAGGAGCACTCAACCAGGCAGACCCAGGTGCACGGCAGAATACCTGCAGAAGAGCTGAATATCAGCCCTAGACTGATTTTAGCTACACTGGTAAAGCTCAGGTGAAGATGTGAGTGCAGGAGCTAAGAAACAAAGAAATGTGTTTTGCAGCATATGTTGCAGTTTTGAGCTTCACACAGCAGGAGGAGGGAGAAACATTCTGGTAATAGCAAATGCCCTGAGGACGAAGACATTATACATTAATATTATGGGAACTGTTCAAGACAGCATTCAGTGTGTGCTAAAAAGTGCCAACTGACATACAGCTTCTTTTCATTAATCTGAGGTAATGTTGAAAAGAAGAGTTAAACAGAATGCAAAAAACCAACTCCAGGACATGTATGTCACAGCCAGAGGCTGGATAGTGTTGAGAGAGCGTGGCATCTGGGACGGGAGGGCAGGGATCCAAGGGTCATCATAGTGAGGACCCGTCTGCTCCCAAGGGATGGTTCACACAGGAAGAACTGGTTTGTGCACTCTGCAGAGGAACACAGCTCCAGGCCAAACTGGCTTGGAAAACAGGTAAGTGCATTTCCACTTAAGTCAGATGACTTTCACTCCCAACAGCAGTGCCAGCATTTTTGTGACCTGTGTCACTGAGATTAATACAGGACTTCCCTTCACACCACCACTGTTCACAAACTCTGCATCCCTACACTAGTTGGGTCTCCAACTTCCATGCTGTTAACAGGTGATAGTGTACATGCATGCCTGATTAAACAGCTCATAAGATTTTCAAAATCTCGATATTTGCTATGATTAAAGTCCTATGGAAATCATTATTATAATAGACAATGCATTAAAGGTCTTCTCCTCTCTTCCTCTGTCTCTGTTCTCTAGAATCTTACCTGGAAATAAGTGGAAAAGTCTTCTTTTTATGACATTTCTGTATGTTTTAATGAGTGAAGAGTTTCTTTGTGCACAGCCATGCTTTTGCCAGGTTCCCAGGGAGGCAAGCACAGTGCTGTTATCATCACTGTGAAACTGCAGGCAAAGTTGTCAGGCGGAGCTTGTCAGGACATCTTCTGAGGTTTTACTGGGAAGCCTTCAGGGTGAAGAAAATTGGAAGTGACCTTTGTACAGAATTACTACACATGCAAGTAGGCTTAGACAGAGAAAAAGGGAAAGGTTTCTGTTAGGTTTTACTCGTATTTCAAGCCAAGTAAAACAACTTCATTTTCCTAAGAAAGTGCTGCCATATGGAGCAGGATAAAAATTTAGTCAGCAAGAATTATTGGCTATTATAGCAGAAAACACTAGGAGCTATTGCAATATTGCATAGGGTTTTGACTTGTTGTAAACATGACTAGTTCCTGTTATACTCTACTATCACATATAATTAGTTCACTATAAGAAAATAAATGAAGGATCGGCCTGAAGAGCAGGAAAGACTCAATGAGCACTAATGAGCTTCAGGACTGTCTCATCAAGAAAGCTGTAGAACCTTCTTCCCTCCAACTTTTGAATAATTTCTGCCAGTATCGAAGAGGAAATCTCTTTATCCACCCCTTGCAATGATTTAAAGAACATTTGTCTGATTTACTTAATTATTAAGACCACTTAATTTTTCTAAGGAAAAAAATCCATGAGCATAAAGGAAAAGCTGTCTATGCTGCTAGAAGAAACTAGGGTTAAATTTAAATTTCATTAACTTTATTTCACCTTGTTTTATTTATTTCATAACTTCTGTGAAAAAGAGAAAAAATATATAGATATATCCTAATATAACACTCACAGGTTTTGTTTTCTCACCCTTCTTTACATAAAAGCAAACAAAAAGAAAAGAAATAAAACAATAAATTTCAAACTGAAGCCTGAGTGTGGTTTTTATTTATATTTTTGGAAAGCAGTCTGTAGACCACATTTTGATGTTTTTTACACAGCAGATATAGAAAGAGAGAAAGAGAGGATGGCATTTATTTAGGATTTGTTCTACCATTTTCATGATAAGGTAAGTGCCACTGCAGAATTCCTTAGATTTATTACTTTCATGGGAAAATGTGAGACAGAGCCTACAGTGCAGCCCAGGGCCAATGCAAATCACAACATCTTGCCCACAATTTTATTTGCAAAAGTGCCGCTCTACCTCTTTGCATAATTTTCCATGTGGCTTTTCTCACCAGTCAGTGCTTCTCTGAGAAAAGGAGTGCTGCCATGTGCTCAGCACAGTTGTCTCTGGGATCACCTGCATGTGTCCTGCTCCTCCTGGTGCAACCATGGGGACTGCTCCTTTGTCTGCTGTCCCTTGTGCTGGCCTTGCTCCTAAACACAGACAGTGGGAGCAACCAAGTTTAACATGCTCTCTGCCACACTGACATGAGCCAGTTCTCCTTTTAAATGCCCGTGGCAGAATAGACCCCACTTCTACTTTGAGGGGACAAGGGGTGGGCTGTTTGTGGAGCAGAGAAGGAGAGCTTATGCTCCCTCAGGACAGAGGGCAAGGGCAAGGAAACAGCAAAGGGATGCAGACTCTGAGACCACAAGGGAGTAGATGTGGGTTCCATGAGGAGAGGAGAAAGTTTCCCCTCACCATATGGGCACCATGAATGGCACAGAGTTGCTCACCATGAAGTGAGGGGGTGAACCTTGATTCTGGCTAGTAAATTATTCCAGTGTCAGGACAAAGTACAAAAGTCCAAAATTCATGAGTGTGCAATTCCTTACATATGCTGTCTTGTGCCTAGGTTCAAAGAGCCCCTTGCTTGCTCTTGTGCCTCAGGTACCCACGGCTTTGTTCTTTCAGGTTCAAGAGGAGTTTTGCTTTACTGATCAGATTTTTTACACAGTCACATTCCCTCCTGGGATTCAGACCCAACAGCATGAAGAAAACACCTTGTCTACCAGTCTGAAGAAAGTATTGCACAGCAACTGGAGATGAACAAATCCCAACACTCAGACTTTAGCAGAAGGCTGAATGGCATGTTCACCAATTTTTTGCTCTTCCCTTCTTCTCTTTGTAAGCTGTTTTGGTTTTAAATACAAGGATGTTAAGTATTTGAATCATGAACCACCTGTTGGCAGATGCAGTTGGCACAATAAAGTTTTTCTGTCACATTTGGTCTCACTGTGGCATAAAACAAGCTCTACAATGCTGCAAAAAGGTGGCTGAGAGCTGAACAGGAGTCTCTGCATCATAAGTACAGCTCCACAGTACCCATGATCATGAGGGGGCTCAGTTAAATTTGATGAGAGAACTCAATAATGATATTTGTTGTTGAATGAGAAAAATATTTAGAATCATTCTACATTATTTTCAACGCCCTTTTTATCTTTCCTTTTTTTCACTAGCTCATATAACAAAACTCCATATGTGTTCAATTAATATTATTGACTTCCATTCAGTTTAGGTAAATAGGATCATTTTAACCAGAATGTGTTCATGTCCAAGGACGTGAATGCAAACCCAGACACATTTAGCCTAAAGTGTTTAGTGCTACTGTATACTCACACACTATTGCATTTCTGTGTGGTCATTTCCCTCCTTTCTTCCATTCATTATATGCCAAAAGTTCTAATCACAAAATAATGTTCAACTAACCAATACAAGTATGATTTATTCTTAATGTGGAAAAAGTCAGGTTAAGCAAATTCTTAAGCAATTTGACTTACTGCCAATTCCTCAAGGAACTGAGGATTTCTTTCTTAGCTCAAACACTGAAGTAAACTCTCCCATTTTCTTTAGTTTATAGTTTCCCAACCTGACAATTTCATCCACACAAACTAAAAGGAAAATCCCTTGTAAAATTTCTTATGTAATATTACTAGGTCAATAGATGGCAAAAAAATCTTATTATCATTGGGAACACTGCAGAATCTCCTTTTCTAGACCTTGCCTTAAGTTTGGTCTGGATGGGTAAAATGGTCAGACGACTGGAAGTTACCTTCCAGGTATTTGGAAATGAAAGGTGATACATCTGGGAACTTTCTTACAATCAAAGGCAAACACCCACTCAGTGGATTAAAGGCAGATGAGAGGGAGGCAGAAAGATATCTGCAAAAGGTATTGCTAAACAGCTGTCTGATGACAGGTTTAAAATTTAAATTACAGACAGGTGACTCACTCTAGAACACAAGTAACACGGCAGGGTTCTGGAAATAAGTAGAAGAATGTGCTTTACATAAAAAAAAAAAAATTAATGTTGTGATATAATGAAGTAATCGATACTGAGATGTACATGAATAGGTAAAGTACATGTCTGCATAGTGACTCTGCTATTCAGGCTTACAACCAATGTCATAGAAGTTCTACCGTGAAAGAAATAGCTACTATATTTTATTATTGTGTTATAGGAAGGTGAAAGGTGAGGGATCAAGAAGACCAATACCAACCTGATGTGAATGCAAGACCTTGCATTTTGTTTCCCTGCCTTCAAGGAGCCCAAAGTAGAGGTGGTCTCAGAGGAGACTGGTTCCATTTAAACCCAGCAAGGTAAAAGGCAGTTAAAAGGAAAGAGGAAAAGACTTGACTGATACACAGAGTATATTTGCATGTGTTGCATTATTAGATTAAGGAGGTATTTCTGATTAGAAGAAAAGAATTCTTCTAACAACAAAGAATTTTCATATATCCAGACCAGCTCCTACCAAACGAGGAACAAACAAGTCACCTCGACCAATGTTGCTAAAAGTTTGGTCTGCAGACCAAATTTGACTTTGTGCACTCACTGTCTGGCAGGTACCTAAAAGTAACTAATTTTCTTGGCTTAGTCCTTACAATTTCTTCCAGGGATGTGCAGATATGGAAATGTATCCCTACAGTTTTACCGTTTTTGCAATCAGCACTGCTGAGAAAAAAAAAAAGACTTGGTATGATCAGAGCACTGGTCAAAGACAAGAGACACAAAACAAATCATGCTTATCTCTGCTCAAATTACCTGTTCCATTATGTCTGTGCTGTACAGCCTCCATGCTGACTCATGCCATTACCTCATGGGAAATCTTCTAAAAATTAATGAGCAGTACTTTTGTGATGTACATACACGATGTCATTACTTGCATCTAACTTCACCACTGCCGTTGTCCTAATGAAATAGCTAGAACTAAATTTTTTGAGATATACTGAAATACCAACCAGTAGAGAGAGGGCAACAAAGAAACTTGGGGAGGAATGAAAAGGTAAATATTAGGGAAAGAAACTTTTTTAAAGTGGAAGGGAAAGAAATAAAAAAACCTCCTTGGTATCATTTTTCATGCTGTGCAAATGTGAAGAGGAAGAAGAAGAACTGGGAAATTATGCTCCCTTGTCTCTCTTTGACAACTACCCTGAATGTTTTTACATTAGTAGCCACTGGCCAAAAAAATTGTCCAAGGGGCAGTGACCTACTAGCTTATTCTCTTCTCTTTTGTGACATACTGACTGAGTATCTGAGGTGTTTGTGAACACAAGTGCTTGTGGCTTCGAGACATTGGATGTTTTTGACAAAATATTTTAGTTGTCAGAAAAAAGCAAGGGTTCATCAAAACAGAAACTACTTTTAGTAAGGAACAGCTATTGAAGGCTCTCTCTATTTTTGAAAGAAAACCTTCTTTAAGAGACTTACATTTATTAAACCAACTTATCTGACATTTCCAAGATTAAATCTTTATCTTCTATTCCAAAACAGTTCCCCATTCGAAATTTGAGTTTTTAAACCATTTGAGTTTAAATGGTTTAAAAACACAAAGATCAAAACACTTGTCACTTCAACAAGAACTATTGCAAAAACATGTTCAGTAAGTTCAGTAAGTACTTTCCTATTTTTTCAGCATAAGAAGCATGTCCAACACCTCCAAGTTCACATTTGGAAAATTCTGAGTTAGGCTCTCTTCTGTGGTCAGTCTCAGCCAAATTCATACAGACGAGCAAGCCCTGTGCTCATGACAGAGGCCTGTGTTATAAGCATTGTGGGAAATGATTGTATCACACTACTGAAATAGAGCAAAATATTCACAGTAAGGTGCCTGAAAGTAACATACTTGCAGAAAATGTCATCTCACCTCTCAGTAACTCATCTGTTGACATACCAGGTATTTATTCTCAGTTTCTAAAACCCACCATTTTTCAGGTTTCTATTATTTAATGACAGCTAAACAAAATTTATGCAGAAATCCCTTGTGAACTTCCTGGGGTTAGAGTTTTTCTTTGCTTGGCTCTTGTCTTTATTCCTGTTCTTTCTCTTTCCCATGCCGAGCAATCCTTCCTCTTCTGGAACAAACCTCGTGAGATCCTTCTACCTTCACTTCCAGCACGGATCAGCAGGAACCACCTTTCCCCCGACTGAGGTAAATTGCATTTTCAGTCTTCCCTCTGATACTGACACAGCCAGAGGAAACTTTGAGACTGCAGCTTTGCAGCACTATGAACACGGGGTTTCAGTACTCAATTTTCCTTTCCACAGATGTATACTTCTTGTAGTATGAGATCAGTTAGCTGTTCCTGACAGAGCATGTTACAGTAAAGAGTCTCTGGTTTCATCATGCAGGCTCCCCAGCATTTTTTCAGCTGGGAAACAACTGTGAGAACAATGGAGGATACATCACTGACAATAGGTGCAATATCATTTACATTTCTGACAAGCTTTCAGCATTGCTTTATTTCAGCTGAGTTCCTGCCTCCATTATGTGACTGCAATGTGCCTGCTGAGAGATGAAATGCTGGCTCCCTGACAAAAGCTAAAGCAGGATACACCCGTTATTCGTTGGACACAAGGTGACTTTCCCAGCTTATAGAGGCCTGGGAAAAGACGTGAATAATGCCGGTGTAAACCACAATATTCAAAAGGTATTGAGCATTTCCTTGCACATATGCAACAAAAATAGATAATGGCAGGGTGGTTACTGCTGGTGCATACAATAAGGGCACATAAGCTCGGAGACTGCGTCCTTGCATGTTGCTGGAGAAGCTTCCTTGGGATGCTTGGAATTTTTTGGCACATGAGCAATCCCTTTGCACTTCTTCAACAATGGTTTACAGAGTACACTGCTGCCCAGCTTCCAGTTGCCTTGTGCTGGTAAGCCATGCATTCGCTAAACGAGACAATGCCATATCTGTTGTCTAGGGGGTTAGAACAGGTGCAGAGACATACAGAATAAGAGTTGTGTTGGGTAATAACTGTGGGAGTCCTCAGCTGAAGACCCATTCACCAAACAGCCCAACAAGGGCTGACACTTCCATCAGGAAGATGGGATTTGCTCATCTCCCCTTTCACAGCCCCACTGTGCACACTCCAGGCAAATTTCAATGGAAGATCAAGAGTAATCAAGCAGAGGAAAAACTCTGAGTAGATGCCACAACTCCAATACCTCAGTTCAACTGCTCTCTCACTTGTATTTGTAAATTCACGTTGTCTTTTCATGGACTTCATGGTTATTTTTGAGGGTTGAACATATTCCTTTTCGCTTACACAAGAGCATATTACGTTGTCAAACTGCATTTAGCAGTCCTTCCTCCCCACCTCAGGTTACATGTCAACACTGATGTCTCTATATAGCAAACCCACATTAGGGTTAGTTTTAAAATTGAACAACAGCCATTTCTTCACCTCGGCTCCCAGCGAGGTCTTTTGTTATGGCCCGGTGGGGAAATAAGGGACACTCAGGGTTCATTGTATGTAGGTCCTGGAGTAAGTGAGTAAGCAAGCTCTTTATTAAAATGGCTTCCCCTTTATATAGCAGAGGAAAGGAACATTCTGGAACTGGGGATGTGAACATGACATATAGGGAAAGAGAAGAAGGGAACTTGCTTTAATAGGGAGAACAAGGAGAGGTTACATCTCTATAAGGAATTAAGGGGAGAGGCATGACCTTATATGGAACATCTACACTGTGGCAGCTAACAACCAATTAGAACATGACGGTAAAAGAAGTAAACAACCTGAGGGGATTTTTCATAAAAATGTAGGAGTACAAAGTAGGAGAATACAACAAACATCAAAACCTGTGCATTCATACATCAGTCCATTTCATTTGCTGAAAGTCCATTATGTTGAAACTTCCTCTTCTATGGATTCCTGTAATGCTTTCTTCCATCTCTGATACTGTTCTTCGTGGTCCTCAACCTCCACAGTCTTTCATCCCAAAATGAGTCCTGCACCATCACAGACAATCTGCAAACCATGCCCAAGCAGCTATGCCACAGCTCATGTCAGTCTGCCTGACCAACACAAGAGCTATAGTTGAATAACCCTGGCAGCCTGGCTTTCCAGTTTGTTGAATTATTGATTTTCGAAAAACTTTTTCTTGGAAAAAGGAATTGCAGAATTTTTCAGGTTGAGATCTCAAAGCTCTTCAAAACAGAAAAATGCTCTTCTTGAGAACCAGGGCACCAAATATTTCATGTGTTCAGAAGCTCTTTCTAAGACTCCAGGAGACGCTGAACTCCTCATTAAGAAAAAATTGCAGTAATATTGTTGACTCCAAAACAGGGATAACAGATACAAGAAGGCAATCTTGTAAAATAATACTTTCTGCTGTCCAAACTACAAGGATATTTTTTTCTTTATGTAGACTATGTTGGTTTTAGCCTGTCACATCCCTAACAACTACCTTTACTTGACAGGCATAATGAGCCTTATTTACCTCTTTGCTCCTCCATCAAAGTTTAGATGCACCATTGGATGCTCCTTCCATTAATCATGCACAAAGCTCAATATCATTTCTCAAAGCAGTGCTGCAGCCAGGACAGGACTCATTTTAAACTGCTTTAAGACATTTGGATCAATATAAGTTCAGGGTACCAGTTTTCTTTATGTACTTCTGCCATTTGCAATGCTCACTAGCAAAAATCATGGTGTTTATTGCAAGTGGAGATTCAGAAGTTGCAGACAGAAGTTCAGCTTTCCAGACTCCTCTTTCCAGATGAAAGAGAGTCATGTTTGTACAGTGTTTTGTTGAGATAATTTTATGATTGTTGGGAAGTGTAGAAACCTGGTCTAGACATTCCAATCAAGAGTTCAGAAAAAAACCCAAACTGACTACTCTACTGCTTTGGAAATCTTTCAAAATCTGTGAAATCTCCTCTGTGAAACATAAAGCGTGACATGAGAGTTTGTTTCTGGGAACTAAAGCATGTTTTGATTGTGTGTGCTTGAGAAACAGAGATCAGTGAGTATGGTGATGCCTCTGGAGCTCAGGTATTTCCAGAAGGCTGCTGCAAAAGAGATCTCAATTTGTTGTTACAGCAAGGATTTTAGGAGAAGAACGGTGTTGATGAAACCTCTGCCTCTTCGAACTTAGGCTGTTCTATTCAGCATTAAAATACTTTCCTGCATTGTTGGCTAAAATTTCCCACCTCCAAGGAGCAGAGGCCAGCAAAGTCTGCCTGAAACTCATAGAATCCTTAAGGTTGGAAAGAGACCTTTAAGATCATCAAGTCCAATCATCAACATAGCACATGTTCATGTTGAAACCATGTCCTCAAGCACCATATGCCCAAGCTTTCTGAATGCTTTCAGGTATGGTGAGTCCATCACTTCACTGGGCAGCGCATTCCAGTGCTCTACAACCCTTTCCATGAAGAAATTGTTTTCTCCCTTGCTGCAGCTGGAGGCCATTTCCTTCGTCCTGTCACTTGTCACCTGGAAAAAGAGACAATCTCCTTTCACCACCCCGTAGAGAGCAATATGGTCACCCTCAGCTTCCTTTTCTCCAATCTGAACAAGCCCAGCTCCCTCAGCTGCTCCTCATAGGACTTGTGCTCCAGACCATTCATCAGCTCTGTTGCTTTTTCTGGCCACGCTCCAGCACCTCAACGTCTTCCTTGCAGTGAGGGACCCAAAACTGAATGCAGGATTCAATGTGTAGACTCACAAGTGCTGAGTACAGTGGGATGATCACTTCCCTAGTCCTGTTGGTGACCAGGGAGCTGCTGGGAGGAGAGGGGCTGGAGGAGCTCCACACCTGCAGACCCTGTGGCAAAGGGTGGTTAGAGGAGGGCAAGCAAGACGCTGGTTCAGCCACTGCCTCTGCAAAGCTAAGGACTGTGAAATGGATAGATTTGAGGAATTTGTTTTTCATGTCATCCTGAATTATGTTGCCCGGTTTGTCTACTTAATATTATCGTTAAAGATGACCAATTTATGTTTATGAGTGAGGAAAATTAGGCCCCAAGGCATACAAAAGTTCAATTTTTCTGAATTGTTGAACAATGGCCTAAGATAATGATTTATTACTAATCACTAAAAATTTTAACCCATCCCTTGTGACTGCCTAATATGCATATGTAGAACAAGTAGAAACACTTTAGATCCAAAAGATAGGTAATTCATTATCTTTCAATGTGTCGTGGATTGAGGTGGCTGAGTTTTTGGTAGCGGGGGCAGCTACATAGGGCGGCTTTGGTTAGAAGCTGCTAGAAGTTTCCCCCCCCCGTGAAGCCAACGATAGCTGGCTACAGGAGAGACTTCCTGCTCCTGGTCAAGGGAGAGCCAATAATCCTGCCTCTGTGATAACATATTTAAGAACAAGGTTGTTGCGCAGAAGAATTTTCCAGCCAAGGGAGAGTTGATCAAAGCTCCTGGGTGGCCCCACCACCTCCCCCACCATGGGAGGAGGGTGGGGCAGCGGCAGCCGAGCCCGGGCCTCTCAGGACCTAGCCCAGAGCAGACAGCGGCGGCCCGGCCGAGCTGCCCATACTGCTCTTGGCAGTGCCAGCCGAGCTGAGCGGCGGCCCCTGCAAAGGAGCGACTGGGGCCAGGACCAGGGCTGGGGCTGGGGCCAGGGTGTGCAGCCCCACAGAGAGCAGCCCCGCAGCCCCCCGGGACCACCCCACAAGCAGCCTGTGCTGAAGCCCATCCTGCCCGAGGAGCCAAACAGCACCAGCAGTGCCAAAGCTCCCAAGGTGAACTGTGAGGGTGGGGGGTGGGTTGCCCTACGGGCTAGACCAGTGCAGCAGAGTGGTCCCTGCCGGCGGGCACTGCCCTCCCTTCCCCCTCGGCTGATTCGAGCCAGGGCCCAGGCCGGGGTGGCCCACTGCAGTGCAGCCAAGCCCATGCTGGAGCAGATGGATTCATGGAAGAAGGCTATTACCTCCGTGGAAGGCCCAGGATGGAGCGGAGTCCTTCAAGAGACTTGTGGCCTGTGGAGAGGAAAATCCACACTGGAGCAGGTTATTCTTGAGTAGGACCCATGGCCCTGTGGGGGATCCACATCAGTACAGCTCACCCTATGAAGGACTGCATCCTATGAAGGACCATCAGGGTGCAGAGACCCCCCCTGCACCCCATGGAGAAGTGACCCTTGGGACAGTAGATATGGAAGAACTACTGCCTGAGGGGTGGACCTATATTGGAGAGGTCCATCAAGGACTGTTACCCATGGGAGGGACCCCCCAGAGCAGAGGAAGGACTCAGAGCTGTGGACCCCCCTGTAACCCATGATGAGGACCATGGTGAAGCAGGCTGTCCCCCTGCAGCCCATGGAAGAGTGACCTACAGGACAGCAGATTTGGAAGACCTGTTGCCCGAGGGGTGGACTTGTCTCCCTGCACTGCTGCAGGGTGAGGAGGGAGAACATGGAAGGAAGGAGGGGTGGGTGGAAAGTGTGATTAAGACTGTTTGATTTCTCACTCTTTATATCTTTTCCTGTTAGTAATAAACTTTAGTATTAACCCCACATTGAGTCTGTTTTGCCTGTGTGACCTCTCCCAGCTCAGAGTGACTTTAGTGAGTGCCTAGAATCTGGCCAAGGTCAACCCACAACAAACTGTTTTACTCATAATTTCCAGAACTTTGTAAACTTAGAGCAATATATTTGCGAATTTTATTTTTTTTCTTTTTTTCACAATTTCACCATCCTATCCCTGATATTGCTGAAAATGCTGTTAAAGGATAAAAAGCCCCTACATTTCGTATGAAGGAAGTCAGTGCATTATCATATCTTCATGACTTCTGTAGTTTAGATATTCACTGAAAGAGCAAGGTCTTTTAAAATGTTTTGGAGGACCCTTGAAAAATCCTCCAAAACCTTCTAGAGTCAGCTGCAGATTGGTATTGCTCTGATCTTTTGCTTTCTTTGCTGGTCCACCTAGCATTGCCAAAGAAACAAAATTACATATCACAGGATCAAGTTGCAGCTAACACTTTATCTGTAAAAGCAGTGCTTACGTTGCCACAATGCATGGGAGACATCTTCTGCTTATTTCTCAGCCGTAACTTCTCTTAGCCTCTTGCTATCAGAGAAAAGGTGGAGCAAAGCCTCCAAGTGGAAATTTATTGCTCTGCCTCTAATTTAGGAAATCTATCCAGACAAAAACTTGCTCTTCCAGGAAAGGTTTATTTAGAGTTTCTGACGTGGCCCAAAGCAAGAAATGACAATGTGCAGGAGAACATCAAGAAAAGGTTGATTTCAAACGTTTTTCATATTGTTGGGTGACTGCATGCTATTCTTGTCTCCAATAATAAAATTTGTTAATTGTACATCTGAGTCACTGTGCTTTGCAACTCCTACATGATAAAAATAAAATACACTCATTTGTAGTTACTTATTTTTATGAACACCGGGAATATGCTGCCAGAAGCACTTGCATATTTTCAGGCATTTTGCTTGCAAAGCTGCATTCTTTTGATTACCTGCATTCCCCCACCTGTTATTGCTCATCAGAGCTAGGCTGCTTATAGTTTCTGATTAGCAGAACTTGACTCATAACAATTGCATTCTTAGGATATGAAGATAAATTCTTTCATCATAGCAGAGGGATTCATCTGCACAAATGCCATTGCTGTGATGCTGCTTTTTCATTAATAAGCAAAGTCACAACCCACACAAGTTCCAAGTGCTGAACACAATCAACTCGGATATCAGAGTAGGACTCAGCGTATGCTACAGTGAAAATATAGGATGCAGAAAATCCTTTCTCTTGTCTGAAAAGAAGCTAGCTAAAACTAACAGCCTTTGTCCTTGACATATATCTTTTATCTTCAATACAGACTGCATTAGGTAATAAGAAACAATTGGCGATCACAGAATTGTGATGCAGAATGGAAAAAAAATGAAAGCTGATAGTTTTTGTCTCAGTGCATCAAGCAGAAACAGTTGAGTACATAACCTCTTCTGAACAACATGAGCTTGCAATGCAACAGTGAGAGAAGGCGCAAAGTTCACAGAGGCCCCAGGCAAAGACTGAAGTCGACCTCTTCGCCCTTGCATTTTGTTGATTTGCAGTGATGCCTACTCTCCTGGAGAGGTCTTTGAGTTGCTCAGACTTACAGCCCATAAGTTGGTTTTCTGCCCAGTAGCTGAACCTGGTGCTAAAGGTGCTGGTGTGGTTGGTAAAAAGGTAACAGCTCTGGAGATGGAAGAAGCAATATCACCAACAGGTCTGGTAAGGGTACAGAGGGCACATGCATCTGCAGCTCCCAGAGGAACTGGGCTCAGCAGAGTCATCTCCCTCTCTGGAGCTGTGGAAGGGCACTAGTGAAATCACAAATGAAAGCGCAAGCCTGGATACAGGCAGACATGTATTTTGGGACAGGCTGTCTGGGACATATGAAACCTTGCTAGAGATATCTTATGTTGCTGATGAAAATACAATTTCATCTACCTTCACTTATTTTTCTTTAAATTTTAAAAAGTCTCTGTGCACAACTATAGTAATAAACTTTATAAAGTCTCCCATTTCCTGTCCTATTGACATTCATGGCCCACATTTGGAGTGTTCTAATTGCCCATCTATTGTTCTGGATAGACCATCTATGGACTCTCTGAACATGGCAGACCTTGTAAGTACCTGTGTAGTCCATCCCCAGTTGCTACACTAGTTTCTCCGACAGACCAGAACTGGCAAAGCAGGGTTTCTCATAGACACTCCACTATAACTATATCATCTGGGAGAGGAAAAAGTGGATCATGAGAGATTAAATCCATGGGCAGATAGAATATATAACAAAGTAAGCAAAGAATAAGTGTGTGTGGGGGGGTAAGATGTGTCCTGGAATAAGGGCTGTGCTGTAACAGCTCTGGGGAAATGAACAGGTGAGAAACTCAGTAGAGATAAACAAACAGCTAGGGGGATTAATAGATGTGCCTTGGGAGATGAAAAAAATTGTCAGATCTTCTAAGAGAAAAGTTTGGGAAGGTAGTAATGCCAACTCTGTTGAGGGAGGTTGAGAAACATAGAGGCCAAGATAAGCAGTAGGAAGATGAATACCAGGAATAACCAAAAGACAATGCTAGGCTTGAGTAAGAAGTGAAGGAAGCCAACAGAAGTGCCAAGAGTCTGAGAAATAATCTTGAGGAGACAATTAACATGAAAGCCATCTCATGGGAGCTAGGAGCTGTGGTTTGGAGATCAAGACATAAGACTCTTTCTTCAGGTCACACTAAAACTTAGGCATTTTCTGGTATTGAAGGCCTTTGCCTAGGTTTCTCAAAGCAAGCAGATGACAATTTTATCTGGTTCCACAACATGCATGTTTCACATGCTAGCATTACAAACAGTAGTAGCTTTCAGTGTACTTGATGGACACTACACAAAATTGCTTAGAAGTATTATGAAATCACAGCCCTTACTCGAGGAGCTCTAAAAATATAAAATCATAAAAACCCTTATATAAGAAAATATAAAAAAAAAAGTACACCTGCAGAATTCATAATCATCTGAGAGCACTTGAGCTTCTCTTCTTACCCTTTCAT
The DNA here is from genome assembly GCF_003945595.2 of Pipra filicauda. NCBI lineage: Eukaryota > Metazoa > Chordata > Aves > Passeriformes > Pipridae > Pipra > Pipra filicauda. The sequence continues at coordinate 32,897 of NW_024104879.1, read as the reverse complement.
TCCTCCAGGGTTGCTGGAAGCTGGTGCAACCCTAGTACAGGTTTTCTCTTGGGTAATTTCTCTCCACTTCTTTAGCCTAACATACTATGACATGGACCTGGAAAGAAGACAAGATTCCCACAAGTCCCTCATGCATTACAGTCCTTAGCTGCAACCCTGCACTCAGTGACTCATCACATGCAGAAAACTGTAAACATGGAAAGGCAGGGAATCTGGAAGGAGCAAACTCACCTCCGCTCAAGCAGGTGTACACAAGTGAATTATCTTCCTCTACCATAGGGTCTTAATCTTAGAAGGAATCACCATCTCATGTGTCCCAGAAGGACTGTATTTTTCAGGAGATTTTCTTGAGATTTTTGTATTTCCTAAGAATAGGCTATTCCCTAATCTATTGCAACAGCAAATCCCTGCCGTTTTTTAGACTGAGAGTCATCAGAGTGCCCTGTCATTCTGCAGGCAATTTGATGGCATCAATAGTTCCCTCTAGTGAGAGAGAGCATTTAAGTATGTATGTAGGTATGTAGCATTTCTCATTTATACACTTGGGGTGTAATTCTGCACAGCCTCTGAAGACTGCAAAGTTATTCAGTCCAGTGCGAAGTCCAAAAGTACCCTCTTTGGAAGGAGAAGCTCTTGGCACAGCTCTCTTTAATCCAATGTAAATGATGTTGCAGAGTACACAGCAATAGCAAATCCAATGAAGTTTCCTCCTTACTGAGGCACCTTTCCCTTACTGCAAAGCGTGGCCAGTTCTGGACATGTTTGGTCCCTTATGCAATAGCTAGACCATTAGATGCTTTGGTCTAAAGATGCCATCCTAGACACCACTGTGCATGCAAGGAAGCACAAGGGAGGTTCTTTCCATTTAGAGGTATGCTATGAAACAACAGGCTTTTCTAGGTTCATGACTTTCCCAGGAGATAGCACTTATACTGCCTCTCCAAAGGTCAGTGACTAAGAAAGTGATTTTCTAGCATGGCACTGTGACATTGCATTACCACAGCTTTTGATTTCATGACATCTACAATCTAAAAAGACTGGATTTACCAGGCAAATGCAAACAAATACTGCTTCAAGGAAAGCTGCCCTTCCTTTCCAGCTCCTAAACTACCTTCTCAGTATTTTCAAAGGCACATATTTAAAATTTACCAAAAAAAATATTTGCTACTTCTCTCTTAAAATATCTGCTATGAAAGCAACACCTTCTTGTCCCTGTGCCTGTATGGTTTTAGAAAGAGTAACAGAAAAGTCTCACAATCTCTTCTCTGTTATTTGTCATTTTCTGTATCTATTCACTCACAGCAGTAGGATGTAAAATAATGAAGTGGCAATGTGAGTAATTTTACACCCTTGTATTTCGAACATATTAAGTACAAAGTGGATATTAGCATCAGCTGGTGAGTCAGCTCCTCTGAGCACAGGAAGAATCGTGAATATATTCAACATACAAATTTCTATCTTTCTATTAAAATGCAAATATTTGTTCAGAAACCCTTATGATTAATTGGCATGAAGATTGCATTAGGTAAAAAATGAGTCATAGTGCTAAAATACTGGCAGAATAAGGGCTCTTTGACTGTGTTTTTCACTACCAGGGATGGATATTAAAATTATTCCCTTTCTTGGGCTTAATACACCGGTTCATCTGCCCCACCACAGTGACTGTGACAGTAGCCAGCAGTTGGGGCTCAGGAACATGACAAATATGGCAAGGACCTTTCTGCTGATATATCTTCTCAGCTTCTCTTAGTTAGTGATTTAGAGACTTGTCAAGCTGGAAGTTGTGCCAGTGATGGATTATGATCTGTGAAGCTGCCCAAGCTCTTTTTTAATCCATTTATACCTTTAACAAATCAATTACAACAGACACCTTAATTTGATTATATATATATTTTTGAGAGGTAGTTTCCATTTCATTTAATTATAACTCTTTACATGATGCTATCAATCTCTTGAACTGTGGGAAATTATGCTTTACTCACCTTCTCTGTGCCATTTTTACACTTCAGCACTTCTATCAGGTCCTTCACAGTTATGTGTTACCTCTTATAATCTGAGATGAAGTGCCCCACTTTATTTCTCCTCTGACAGAACTGATTCCATACATCTGTTCAGCTTGACAACCTTCTCGACCTATCTTCTACTTTTACTGCTACTTTTCTGAAAAAGGGATTCCATGCAATATTCGAGGCATAGATAAACCAGTAGCACAGTACAGATTTTTTGGTTTTTTTTCTTGTTCTTCTCTATTTATTTTTTAATATTTGAGAACACTCACGGTTGTGTTACTGACAAAGCTAATACCTCTGCCTGGAAACCATCCCCTGCTTACACTTACACCATATAACTAGAAGACAGTAATAATTTCTAACATTATTACTGGGGGGCTAACCCCTAACAAAACAATGGTTTCAAGAAACTCCTTATAGAGTGCTAATTTAGAGGCTGTTGTGAACTCATAATAATAGATATTCTTTTCCCATATGCATTACTTCATACTTGCTAGCAATAAATTTAATCTGCCCTTTTATCATCATGTTTTTCAATGCTCTCAGACCTTTCTGAAACCCTGTGGCATCATCTTATGACTGGTCTGCCTAATAACTATGTCTGATCTGCAAACTTTGCCAACTCATACCAGATCATTTAACAGCAAGCTGGTCAGCACATGTCAGTATTAGAGAAGCTTGAGGTGGACCTTCATTCCTGCTAGCAATCTTTGCTGGGAAAGATGATTCTGTTATTACTTCTTATTTCTTATCTGGTACTTAGTTGCTTTTCCACACAAAAAAAATAAGTTCTCTTGTCCTGTGAGAACTTGAATGCACTATTCTTCCAGAAGAACCATGTCAGAGCCTTTTATTTATACTCAGATTCAGAATTTGGATCTACATATGTAAAACATTTCTACTCCATCAAGGAATTCTAGTAGGTTTGCAAGGCATTACCTGCAAAAAACACTATTTCTGTTCCAAAAGGTAGCAAAGGTATATATGATAAAGGTTTAGTTCTGTTATTTTATTATAGTTAATGTTCAGTTCCACTATTTTGTTACAGTTATAAATTCGCAGGGTATAGGTGGCAGCCATTTTGGTATATGTCTCCAATGATATTTCTCTACACTTTTTTTAAAGATGAGCACCATGTTAGTTATCTTCTGTGCCTACTGAACTGTGTTTAAGTGACATAAACATTTATACCAGAATTCATCTTTAATTATTACCCAATTCCGTTTGATCACATGAATATTATTTTTTTTTTTTTTACTAATGATTTTAACAGTGCCTTCTAAAACTTTTCTTTTTAAAATTTACCTCTAAATTGATAGTCAAAACTCTAGATTCTCTCCCTCTGTAGTGAGAGACTGCTGGGCAAGACCCCTTCTCCATGGCCAGTACCAGTTGAAACAATTAATCTGGCTTTTCTGTAATGACTCTTTTTCTCTTGAGCACTCCCTCCAGTGCAAAAGAAAATAGAAAACCTTAATGCTGCCTTACTTGCATCTTGAAAGGGGTTGCATGTACTGCTCAGAAGTAACACAGTAATTCTTTTTCTCCTGTACCTTTACACCCGTAGCTCCTTAAGCTTTTCCACCGTCACTGTGTTTTCAGCACTCCTGTTATCTTGTTTACCGTCCTTCTATTTTATGGTTCCTGTCATCACCTTAGCTGTTACATGAAGTTGTAATGCAGATTTTAAAATCATGTTATTTAGAGATGGAATTTCAACCCACAGTAAATACACCATACATTTCCTGCAGCTGGCCTTGTACAATATGTTGTACCTTCATGATATATTGTCTTATTTTTTATATTTCTTCCAGCAAGTTTGCAAAATGCTTATTCTAATTAATATTTCCTGGGTTTATGTATCATTATTTGTCCCGATTCTTGAAAAAGCTTCAGTGTATCTGTGGGCCGGTATATAAATCTGCATGCTCTACATATTTGCATTACAGAGTGCAAGCTCTTTTTGCTGTGGCAAAAATCAGTATGTCTTAAAGGATGAGATAATTCTCTATCAAGGCTAAGTTATTTGAATCAGGTATGTTAAGCATGTTAACCACACCACACATCAAAGAAGTAATGATTAAATGTTATAAGGTGATTTCTTCTCAGACAAATTATTACAAGATATCTCAGAGTGGCATCACTGAGCTACGAGCAAAAGTGTCCATAAGTAAAGCATCAAACTCTCATTATCACTGACTTTGCTATCAAAGTTTGTTGTACAAAAATATGCAGATATTTTAAATTGAGATCAAATGATATTCAAATTATAGTAACCCAAAGCAATCATCTTAATATTGCTAGGTTTATACATCTTCTCAAGATTAAAAAGGAAATTTTAATGTACTTTTCATCTTTACTTTTTTTTTAATTCTTTGCCAAATCATTTTCTTTCATCATTCATAAACACCGCATCATCATTACAACCAGGTTGTGCAAGAGTGCAGAGCTAATTTCCTTCTTCAAAAAACTATGGAGCAGTCATAAAATGCATAGCTACTGTTCTGATTTTTGTGTAACACTGTGAAAAACGATTTCTTGTTCTGAGCTTTGGTACACGGGATGCTAAAATACGTATTTGGAAACAGAGAGACAAATTATAAAGACTGTACCAAAGCGTAGGGAGAAGGTAGCAAACGTGAATGAGCACTTGGTGCTAATATGTGTGTGTGGTTGTGGGGTAGTGAACAGCTCCTTCTTTGCACAGCATGACTGGCTCATCATTTCAAGTCACTGGCTTGAATCAAATCAGGTCTTCTTCTCTCAGGAGATAGTTAATCGAGGCCCAACCACTTCTTGGTGTCTTTATTTTCACCACATTTCACCACATATCTCCCCTGCCATTGCACAGACGGACTAAATTTCAACTGCTAAATGCTTAAGTTACACTGCCAGGCATGGGTTTGGGGTCTTTCTGTAACTGCCACAATAATTCACTAAAGACAAGACATGCCACAGAGACAGTTATTTAAAAAAGTTCCTTGGCTCAGTGGTTACCACCACTACATGGAGTGGGTCTGCAAGTGGACAGCTCTGCACACCTTTTACCACAAGGACATAGATGCTTATTTATTTGATGCCCACACAATGCATTTAAGCCTCTGCTTAATCCCCTTGATATTCTTGATGCCAAGGAAACTTGAAGGCAGTGTGAAGTGCAGTCAGAAAGCAACAAAACTATGCAGAGATAGACCTGCCTAGAAAAACAGACAGTGTTATCTCTCCTTTCACACCTCTACCTCTAGGAACGCATCAGAAGTGCTGTTTGACTAATCACTCCTTTCCAGGAAGGTGGTGTCAAAAAGTATTATCTGCTGGGTAGCTGTAAGTGTTTCACACATAAATGAATGCAGCATCAGATATGAGAAACGTGAGAGAGTTGCAGGGGGAGGGTTAATAAAATATTTAAATACCTCAACTTCCATGGTCTCCCTCAAAGATAGCACCATCAGGAATGGGAACAATCACACTACTGAGTTCAGAATAATGCCTGTCTGGAGATTATGTACTGCTATTCATGCTGAACAGGTTTACCCAGCTCTATAAAGAGGGGTTGTGATCAGCACTTCCCAGTATATTCTTGGTGCAGAAGTCTCCTTACCTCTTGAACTTGAAAGTGCCTAAGCACAGCTTATCCAGTAAAATAAAACATGCAGCATACCAATAAACTCAGTATATAATTAGCTTTCCTTCTATCTTCACTTCTAATACTGACAGATCTTAAATGAGTTTTTTGTTATGACTATAGCCTTTTGAAATATTGCTGAGTAGTGACCAGAGGGGTGGAATTAGATTCAGCAGCACTTATGCCATCATCTGTTTGGTATGTTACTTCCTTTCACTCTGATGTTGGGAAGATCACACCCAGCCTTCACATTCCTCTTCAACAAGTTGTGTCAAGGAAAGGGGACAAAGGGTGTCCCACACACCACTGGTTATCAGAAAGGAAGGTCTTAATGAGGATGTCGGGATGTAGTTTCTACAGAAATCAGCCCTTTCTTGTGTCGGTCCTAGATCTGGCTGCTATAATCATTTCAACATCATCATCTTAAGGAGTGAGGGCTCGAGAGATAATACTGTATTCACTGGGGTTATTTAATGCTCTTGGCTTATATATAAAAGGAATGCCAAATTCTTAAACTTGACAGCAGTAATAAACCCCTAAAACTGAAATGAAATAATGGAGTTTGTTTTGGCTGGAATTTCAGAGAGAGGTTAAGGCGATTGAAACAGACAAGATACCAGAGCATGTGAAATAACTTGGTCAATATCATACAACAGCAGCCCAGTCCTAACTAGCTGAAATTAGGAACTCCATTATTTTCTTATTCATAAATTTGAGACGTATCTATTATAATATTTTATCTACACTTAGCAATAGGTATAATAACAGTAGTAAATAACCAGAAGACAATGTCACAGAATGCACTATGGCAGTCATATATTTGCAACATTCCTACTTAAGAAAATTAAAATAATATTTGATCATATTTTGTAGTGACTCATATGTGAAACATTGCATGTATTTGTGACTCATTAAAAATTTCTTCAAAATGACTCATTTACCTTAGAGAGGAATGTACTGGAAATCCTTTGTAGCTTGCCTATAAACCTTCATGTGAATGTAATAATTCAACATAAATAAAGCATTTACAATATTTCACTAATAAGGAAGAAAATTCTGCTTAATCAGAGTCAAACAAAAATTTGTCTCAAAATATCTTTTTTTTTTTGGTTTGCTATTTGCTGAATTAAGGATCATGAAGTCCTATGATCCATTGGAATCATTTTGGTACCGGAAAGTAAATTGGGTTAAGCAATAGTATGAGGTTCAACAAGATCAAGTGCCAGCTCCTGCCCTTTGGTCATAACAACCCAAGGCAGCACTGCAGGCTTGGGCCAGAGTGATTGGAAAGCTGCCTGGTGCAAAAGGACCTGCGGGTGCTGGTCACAGCAGTTGAACATGAGCCAGCAGTGTGCCCAGGTGGACAAGAAAGCCAATGGCACCCTGGCCTTTGTCAAGAATAGTGTGGTCACTAGCACTAGAGAAGTGATTGTCTCTCAGTACTTGGCACAGGAGAGGCAATACCTTAAGTACTGTGTTTAGTTCTGGGTCCCTCACTAAAAGAAAGACATTGAGGTGCTGGAGTGTGTCCAGAGAGGGGCAACAGAGCCAGGGAAGAATCTAGAAAGTAAGTCATAAGAGGAGCAGTAGGGGGAGCTGCTGTTGTTCAGCCTGGAGAAAAGGGGAATGGGGGGGGGAGACCTCATCACTCTCTACAACTACCTGAAAGGAGGTCGTAGCCATGTGGAGGTCAGTCTCTCCTCCCAGGCAGCTAATGCCAGGACAAGAGAAAATGGCCTCAAGTTGTGCCAGGGGAGATTCAGGTTGGACATCAGGAAGAATTTCTTCACTGAAAGAGCTGTCAAGAATTGGAATGGACTGCCCAGTGAAATAGTGGACTATTGGAAGCGTTCAAGAAATTACTCAGCATGGCACTCAGTGCTATGGTTTAGTTGATATGGTGGTGTTCAGTCAAAGGTTGGACCTGATGATCTTGGAGGTCTTTTCCAACCTTAAGAGTCTATGATTCTCTCATTCTTAGACAAAATAGCTGCTTCTTAAAATTTTATGCCATATTTGAAGATTTCCAGTCCTATAGGCTTTTTTTTCCATCGCTTGATGTTCCTGACACAAGAAGAAAATAAATGGTGACCAGCCTTCTTGGGGAGTTAGAATGAGTTCCAGAGCTGTAGCCACAAAACCTGTGCAGTAATCAAAGTAGAATATGTTTCCTTGCTTACCTGCTGCCATTTATCAGCAACAGCTTCTAATGACAGGATCGTGTCCATGAATTTGGAAACCTGAATACACTCTTAAAAAGTGAGACAAAATGTCACACTAAGAAAGTGCCAAATTCGGTCACCATGTCACAATCATTCCTGGAGAACTCAGGAATGTGCTCATGTGATGGACTTCCAGCAACTAATTCGTGGGAAAACATAAGTTTTATAAAGAATTTAATCACTGAATTACCTACCTATTATTCTCCATCAGATCATCTTCAGTCAGCCTGAAGATCATTTAATTTTCCCACACATTTTCTCTTGAGCACAGGCCAAAACACCAGGACTATTGTTATTGGTTTTGTATTGGTTTTGTATTGGTTTTTTTGTTTTTATATGCTTCAATTCCCAGGATCTGTTGCCTGTTTACTGCAGCCAGGTTTCAGTAGCGGGGGGCTACAGAGGTGGCTTCTCTAAGAAGCTGCGAGTCCCATGTCTGACAGAGCCAACGAGAGCCAGCTCCAGGATGGACCCACCACTGGCCAAGGCCAAGCCCACGAGGGATGGTAGTAGCATCTCTATGATAACATATTAAAGAAGGAAAAGAAGTTATTGCACAGATATAATTGCACTCAGAATAAGAGTGGAGTGATATTACGTGAGAGAACAACCTACAGACACCAAGGTCAGCGGAGAAGGAGGAGGAGGAGGAAGCGCTCCAGGCACAAGATTCCCCTGCAGCCTGTGATGCAGACCATGGTGAAGCAGCTGTGCCACTGCAGCCCATGGTGGTCAACAGAGATGCAGAGATCCACCTGCAGCCTGTGGAAGAGACCCACACTGGAGCAGGTGGATGCCTGAAAGAAGGCTGTGACCCCACGGGAAGCCTGCACTGGACCAGGCGTCTAGCAGAGACCTGCTAACCCACGTAGAGAGAAGCCCACACTGGAGCAGGTTTCCTGGTAGGACCTGTGACCCTGTGAGGTACCCACGCTGGAGCAGGGGCTTCTTGAATGACTGTACCCATGGAAAGGAACCCATGCTGGAGCAGTTCATGAAGAACCATTGCCCATGGGAAGGACTGAGGCTGGAGAAGTTCATCGAGAACTGTCTCTTGCAGGAAGGACCCCACACTGGAGCAGGGGAAGAACTCCTCTACCTGAGCAGCAGCAGAAACAACCTTTGATGAATTGATTGTAACCTCCATTCCTCATCTCCCTGCACCGCCGGGCAGGGAGGAGGTAGAGGCCAGGAAGGAAGGAGGGGTGGGAGAAAGGTGTTCTTAAGATTCATTTTACTCCTCATTATCCTGCTCTGATTTCAACTCCTAACAAACTCAACTCATTTCCCCAAGTTAAGTTTGTTTTGCCTGTGTTGTTAATCTGTGATTAATCTCTCTCTGTCCTTAACTCATGAGCCTTTCGTTATATTTTTTTCTCCCTGAGCAGCTGTGGAATGATAGAGCAGCTTTGGTGGGCACCTGGCATTCAACCAGGGTCAACCCACCACAACCATAGAGCTACTGAATACAAGAAGGCCAGTACTCCACCCGGTTTCTTCAGGATTTAGTAAAGAAACTCATTTTCTCACCAACTCACAGAAAACTCAGCAAGTTATTTTACTTTTTTGATTACCTATCTTTCCCTACACGCTTTAAATCATACATGTAGTTATCACAAAGAGTTCTGATCTACTTATTATTTAAATTTGACCCTCCAAGATCTAAACCATTACAAGATGTCTTTCCAGTGACAACCTTTGTTCTATGGATATTTCTGTTAACATTTCTGCATTTCTTCAAAGACCGAGTGCAGCAACTGGGGGCAAAAATGAAGATTGGACACAGAAGGAAAATTGTGTGGTTGTATGTTGGAAATGGAAATTCATGAAGATCGAAAGAAGACATCATTTAAGCAAACTTGGGCTTTGTGAACTGTTTCACAAAATTTGCACCCTTGTTCTTTAGTTTATTCTATTATCCTTTCATATTGTACCCTGATTGTGCCCTATTCCTTGTGTCTTTATACCCTATTTTCCTATTGGTCCATGTATGCTGCATTGCAGCATTGTCCCTATAAGGCTATCCCTTACCTACATGGTTGTGTTCCCCTTTTATGGTTGTAATTTGCATGCTCCGCCTTAACTCCTCCTTTTGTTTCAGTGCCTTCCCTACCCTACCTTATATAAGGCAGAAACCATTTTGTTATTGGCCTCTTTTTGCATTTCACCACCACCATAACAAAGGTTACAACACTATTCTCACCCTGGTGTCCTGGAGTGCTCTACCCTTTTCCCTTGCTGACCGGGGCAGTTGTAGCTCCCCCTGTCCTTTCAGCTAGCAACATAACAATTTTGCAAGGCAAATTGTAAAGAAGGGTGGACATGATAATAAAAAGGATGCTTTTGTGTGAGAAGGAAAACTGGCACACTACTTAGTCACTGCAAACATATACGTATTATGGATATTACTGCAACTTGCTCTCTTGCCTAAAAAATAAGTATGTTTCTGGCTACTGAATAGGGTTTTCCTAATACTGGGATTACATAATATAAATGAAGACATATGGCAAATAACTTCAGCAAATATAAATACATAATTTAATAATTCTGGCTTTCATTTATGCTTGCTGAATGTGTGTAGACACCATTACAATCTTTCATATAAACTGGACAATCAAATTGTTTTCCAGGTTTTCAGTATGGAGAGTAGTGTAAGAGCTTATCTTTACTTATGTTAGAAACTCAAGCTCAAATCTTTCAGATTACACTCATTAAAATCTGTTTATGGCTTCAAACAGTTCTTGATCTTAATATTACTATGGGCCAAAACAATCTTTATCACAGAGGTTGTAGCTGAATATTCATTATTATATCCCTTATCTTTTCTACCTACTCTACCTAGGAGGTAATCTACTCCAAAACATAGGATCTGTATCCAGGGCACATATCATTTACCAAATCTTTCTAACAAGGTGAGGACTGAACTTGAGACTCTACCAAAATTCAAGACATTTAAAATATTTCAGGTTACTGATTATCGTCCACAACTTTCAGCTCACAAATGAAGCATTTCAACACCATAATAACTGTTCTTTCCAGGAAGTAACAAAACAACATTTAAGTATTCTCTCTTCTTTGCCACCAGTCTTTCCTCTTCCCCAAACCCAAGAATGTTTATGCGGCTTTCCTGATGCCGAAGCTTTGCCTGAAATATCCTTTCTAGCCGTTCTAACAAGTTCATCACAAAGTTTCCCATCTGTGAGAGTCCTCTACTCTCTCCTCTTCTAAAAGTGGAAATAAATTACTTTTGCACCAATGAAAGGACTCAGACTCATGCACTGACCTCAGAAATATGCTGGTTCCATCTGCAGTGGAGCACCCCCAGCCTGTTTTGAACTATTGTTGCTACTTAACACAACCTAGTTAACTAACATCCCTTATGTAACATAACAGAGAACTGAAACACAATACAAAAAGAGACCAAATCCCACTCAAATTGATATCAGTTCTGCTCTCTCCCGAGAGAGATTTCTTTGCTAAATAGAAAACTGGGTTTTTTACACTGAATTAGCAGAGTTGTTAAATCCCACATGCACAAAAGATTGCAGGATGCTTCAGTGTACTCACAGAAATCACTAAGCTCTGAGTCTTGAGTGTACATACCCTAGCTTTATAGCTGCTAAAACTACCCATGCCTTTTCTCTTCTGGGATCTGTCAATTTAGTAATTTCATTGTCAAAACAGAACCTAAGTGGCTAATCTGCAGTAACACAGGTCTGAAATATTTAACTCTCACAACAGAGTAATGCCATACTCAATAAACAATGGTAGTGGCTGTGAACAGAAGAGTGTGGTGTGAACTACTTGACTGATAGTCATGAGGGCACAGACTCCAAATGCAAATTTAAATGGTCAGTAGGATGAAGAAAGCAAGATAAACAATCAGTCAAACATTTGCTATAATCTTCACTGTAAAGCTTGATACTGGCAACAGTTGTCTTCAGCAGTAAGTCAGGAACCAGTATGGCTCCAGGAGTTCAGTGCTCTCTCCCTGTCCTCATTCCCTTTCTTTCCAACCTACACACACAACATACTCATATTTCCAGAGGGAAAGGAATCTGTCTGCACCTTTCACTGATATGAATCACAGTGCTATCAATTTTTGCTTCAGAAAGCTAGGTAGTACATTGCATTTCCCAGGTGCCAAAAGATACATACTGCACTGGAAGGCTAAAGACTGCTGGGCTTCATCCTTCTGTATTCCAGCAAAGAGGACAAACTATAATGTATGCAACAAGTAATTCCTCTTGGAAAGTCAGATTGTAAAACAGTCCCGTTGGTTTTCATCAGCATAATTCTCAAAGGGATGTTACTCAGCATCTCATACCAAACCTTACCCTACAGTGCAATAGGAGATTGGGATTGAGTGTTTAAGCAGAGTCTGTATCAAGATCCATTGGTGATTGCATAGAAACTTTACCGACAATAATGGCAGAAAATACTGTGAAGACTCTTACAGACCTGTAATAAGGCATATCGGATAGCAAAAGACTTGAGAGGTCCTTTTCCTATTTGGTTAGCTCTTGTCTGGTTTTTATGTTTTAATATCTTAAAGAGTTACCATTAAAAAACAGGTCATACTTTGAAAATACTTCAGAATGAGAAGTGGAATAATGCCTGCAAAGTCACAAACTACCAGTCAATAATGATATAAAGAGCAAACATTCAGTTTCAGCTGTTACCTGAAGCTTGTTCCATCACTTAAAAACTGTCAAGATAGGGGAAAAAAAAGAATCATATCTGCCTACTTGTTTTCTATCCATCACAAGCCTTTCTTCCTCTACAGCTTAAGGGGCAAATTCAACATGAGAAATGGAGCTTTCCCACCAAAGAGAAGAGACAGAAGAACCTATACAAAGACTGAAAGAGCTTCAGTAATGCAGAATGTCATCTCCTAGCATGCATATCTCTTCCCATAAGCACTTGACATGAATACCAAAAACTGACAGCAAACTCTAGCCTGTGGGAAGGGTAAAATTTCTTGAGGACATCTTAGGGGCTGATGCTGTGGATAAATCTAACACTTGGATTCTGCCTGTAAGTAGATCCTCAGAGGTCTGTAGGGCTTGCAGGGTGTTTGATGTTGCCAGGCTAACAAATAACTTTGTAGCTATTTCTCTAAGAAGAATTCATAGAATAAGAGGCCTTCCTTTAACCTAAGTCCTTCCCTTTTTATCACATTAAAGACTTAATCAGACAATTTTAGTCTTTACATGAGGGACTTTTTTTAGTTTATATCTCAGACATGGCATAATAGTATCAATCAGCTGCACAGTTTTGAGCCCAAGAGGAAGGATTAGATTTTTTTATTTGCCTTTTTCTCTTCAGGAGGAAAGAGATTTGGAATTAAGAAATCAATCTTAACATTTATAGCAAAAATATGGAGCCAGATCTCATTGGTATGGTTCTCAGAGTAGACAGATGCACCCCATCTCTTCTGGGTTTAGTTTCCCTACATAAAAGATGACAGCATCTTACTGGATGCTGTTAAATACAAAATGATTTGTGCTTAATATAAAAGATTTTACTTTGAAAAACTCATTTAATTTAGAATTATATCATACAGACAAAGATCTTCCTTACATAGGATATATTGTTGCCCTATTGGATTTTTAGGTAGCTTAGGGACCTTTTCAGGTGTCTGGGGATATTTTTAAGGGTAAAACTGTAATTTGCTCCTTGCTTCAGAGAGTATTCTCTGTTAATCTACTCCAGCACGGTTTTCAGAGGTTTTGGGCCAAAAGATTTGTTCTGAGCACATGGACTTCTGCACAGTCCAGATTATAAACCTTCATCCTCTCATGGAATTGTAAAAGAAAGAACATTCTTTGGCCTATTCTCTGAGGTTGAAAAAGATCATTGCTCTTTATTAGAGCTCTGTAGCTCTTTGGAAAAAAGATCCTTGATCATTAGACCAATAAAACAAACATAATAAGGTCACTCACCAACACATAGGTCACTCTGGAATATAAATCAGGATTTCAGTTTCTAAATAGCATGGGTGAGAGTGGGGTGTCTCATATTCCATGTAAAATCCCTTTTCTAAAGGTACTTTAGTCAATTCATCTGCACTCAGGGAGGAGACCTTGTGAAGTTTTTGGCATAAACATTATCCTCTCTTTAACTCATGAGATGAGATTATTTGTAAAACAATTTCAAAGGGAAAAAATTCTTCATAGAAGAAAAGCTGATTTATTGATAGGCTTAGGTAGTTTGTTATCAAACCAGTGTTTGAGGTTTAACTATGACTTTCATTTATAGCTCTGACTTCAAAAGAAACATTTACTGCATGAAAATATTGATTTCCTCTCATCCTCCACAGCACTTTCCTGAAATGCACCGAGACCAACTGTAATTTCTGCCAGACAGTAAAAAAGATACTAAACTAGAAATTCAAAACTACTGAATTGCAGGGCTCTGAATGAAGTTGAATGGCCAAAACAGCAAGTACACAAATGAAGCTGACTGTCTCAAATATTACCTTCCTGGACAGGTTTTGTCAGGTCTTGGAAATCTGTCATATGCCTGCCTCTCCTTGAAGGACTCATTGAAATACTGAAGCAACAACTTCTTGCTGAGCAGTCCAGCTCAGGGTGGTTTTAGGCCATGTCTGGTCAGTACCATGCACCATGAGTCTGCATAAGTTACTATCCACACTTCTCACACACAGCAGCTGCCACCCAAGTAGGTCACTTCTAGTGTAAACAGAATAATGAGCCAACCAGAAAATTCGTCAGCGTTCACTAAATGAATGCCAACAATTTTGTAGCTGGCAGAGCATATTGGCATAAAGATTTTAAAAACACACCAAACTGACAAGGTACCAAATAAGCAGTGTAGAACAACAAGACATTTTAGGGTTTTGACTCCTAAATATGTCTTGGTTATTGAACAGGAATAAAGAAGAGAACTTGAAAAAATTTCTAAAGATCTTTAAGACCTCAGAATCTACCTACTTGCAAAGGTAACTGAAGATCACAAATTAAAAGACACCAATGCAAATAGGCTAACCCACAGTTCAAATAATTTTCAACTTTCAGTGTGACACACCTGCAAAATAAACAGTACCACACATACATACAAACATAACAGAGGAAAATAAGATAAACTATACAGGCAAGTCCATTTTACTTTATGACCCTTGTCTCTCATCCCCAATGAGGAAATGCTAATTCTTAAGAGGGGCTGCCAGACTTTCATTCCAGGATGGGCACTGACTGACCTGTAACGTCAACATAGCTTGGTTAAACCTGTGCAGCACAAAGACACTGTAGGTAACAGGAACATTTGATTTTTAAATTATCCTTCTTCTTGTTCCAGTAAACCTATCTCAATGCAGGATCGTACAAGGACCAAAACTAGGCCTTCCCAAGCTAGAATGGGAATTCCTGCTTGACTGACTTGAAGTTATGTCATACCTTACTTAGTTTCAACATTGCAATATATATGTACCACCTCTCTCTCCCATCTTCCTCACTCCATCAACCACTGTGATTACACAAAATTGTAAATAATCCATGGAAAACCAAGACCACCAACACAGGCTTGCTGTTGAGTGCACTAAAATCTTTGAAGCCATATGACCAACACCTTATCTGGGAGAAGAAGATACAGAAGAAAGAAAGAAATATAACCCAGTTGCAGACAGAAAAAAATTCCTCATTTCATACTCTAAGTGTAGGCAACTCAATTCTTTTGTGTCCCCTCCACCCCCAGCCCCCTATCCCCATCTCCATTCCACAAAATATTTACTTAGCCTCTGAGCCTTGCCTCTGAGCCCTATTTTCTCAACACACTCTTTTCCTCAGGAATGTTAACAGATGCAGTTTTATTTCCTGTTTGCATTAAGACATTTTCTTGTCAGGCCTGTCAATGGCTATGACTGCTGCCCTCTTGCACCTCAACTTCATTTCCCTGGAAGAATCAGATAATGGCAGTTGTTTCACGCCAGCAAAGACGTAAGGAGAAGGGTTTGATGCACGCGTGACAAAAAGGATGCCTTCGCTGTAATCAGGATGAGCGTGCATGTGAGATAGGCAAACAGTGAGGCTCACAGAGTCCAGATATTTCAGCATAGAGACCTGTTCGAATAGCTGTCCTTGACTGAGGCAGCACTGGCAAAGAGCATGGAGCTGACAGAGACAGCCAATAGTGTTTGTCAAGATTTGCATTTCTGGTGTGTTTTTATTGTTGGTACCTGAAGTTCAAGCTGACTTAGAAAATAAGTAAGGCTTAAGGTTTCTTTTAAATAATAAGCTTTAAGAGACAGTAGCAAAAAGTGTACAGGAAACAGTAATAACATTTAGGAAACAGTAATAAAACCCTTGAATGACGTGGCATCAAACTTGATGACTTCCAAGAGCCTGAAGTCACTTTACTAATGACATGTATACAACATGAGATTGCCTTAAAATGTGCCATATTTCAAAGCACACCCTAAACAGGTCATGGCCTCGGAATGGAGTTTGAGTTCCTTGTGCCACGTTTTACATCACTTGGTTGAATCTCCAATGGGTGGTCTGTTATAGGTCCTCTACTCCTGTGTACTGAAAGGTGAGGGGTGGGAATACAATTCACTGGCAAGCACTTGCTTGATAAATCCTAAATTTTCAGGCTGTATTTAGCAAACTAAACATTAAAAACCTAAACCCATGGTTTTTAAAAATGCACTTATTTTTATAACTTATATAAAATGTTATGATTCCACATTCAAGGTTTAACTGTTGGGAGAGGGAAGTTAGCTCAAATCTCTCACTGAGGCCAACTTCTTTCAGAGCCTCTGGCACTCATCATTGACAATGAGGGCCTGGACCAGACTAAATGAAACTCAGGAATGGGCTCAAGAAGCAATTTCTTTTTTCTTATACTGAGTAAAATTAACAGAGTTGGGACTCTGCAGAGTTCTCATTGATAACACTATTATATTGTCAGCTTTAGAGAGCCCAAGGAGCATACGCAAAATACTAGAAGAAATAAATTTTCGACTTTGATAGAAACTACAAGGAAGACATTTCATCAGTGAGGTGACCTTTAAGTTGAACTTTACAGTTGGTAAAAACAATTGTTTTTCCCTCCCATTAAAATCCTTCCATTTGTCATCATCTTCATCTCTTCTAATTATGTAAAATAAACAATCCTCCCTCTGGAGCTGGCAGGGCCCCTATTACCATTGATTTGAAAGATTTTACTTCTCACACCTTTATTCTCTTGTCATCTTTTTCATCAGCAGGCCCATGGCTAACAGAAAGGAGACCTCAGATCACAGAAGCACCAGTGGGCTATCTCTATGCCATTCCCATAAATATATTTCTAGAAAGAGATTTCCCACATGACAGCTGTGCTGACAGTATAATGCCAAAACTGTGTCGATTGCATTATGCCATAAACAGAATTCTGAGAAGATTAGTTGAAAGGCATTTCAGCATTCTGCCACCCACACCTTGCAACCACAAAGGAGTTTCAGTTCAGATAAAGGACCTGCATTTTATGGAAATAGCAAGGAGAATTTCCATTGATTTAACAAAAAGCTCCAGCTCATGGAGAAAGTAAGGAAATTTGCACTGGGAACATTCTGCAAACAATTAACACATCATGCCCTTTGGCTCTGTTTTCTCTTGTTATTCTTAGCAACTAGTAGTTCCAGGAGTGCAGATACACTTAGGATCATAGAAGGAGTGAACAACAGGTTTCTCTAGAAGGTAAAAACTGGAAGCAAATTATGCACGTACTGGACAGGCCAGCTAGAAAACCTGCCTAGCAGAAAGTAATGCAATCTGTACCACTCTGATTTCATTAAAATCTCTTTTGCAAAAATCACCTTTTTCTGTGATGTCCACCAGTACTACATAAGTCACAATATTTCTGTCATGGTCTTAGTAAATAATTGTAATCATTCCCTTAAAAAGAGCTGTGCCCTGGATTTTTCAAACATCGTGTTTGATACTGTTTTCTTTAGCTTACAGACCTATATTTCTCAGTATTTAACATACGCCTGGAACAGAAAAATGATCTGAAAGATTTTGATCCTCCACTTTTATACATAAGTGAACTCACTTATAATCTGTCATGGTAAAAAATGTAAATGTTCTTTTTTTTTTTTTTCAATCCGAAAGCCTTGTTAGTACAAGAGTTACATTCATTGTAATTAAACATAATGATCTCTAAAAACCTGCTCAACTAAAACAAAGTAAATATTATCCACTAGAAGGAAAAAGATCTTGAAATACCTTTTCTTCAGGCTGCTGTACTTTCTATATTGCTTTTAATGCTGAAAGATAGTAACTTCTAACAGTACATGCTGTCACAGAATGATTCTGACAGTTCAGAATCACTTCTCTTATATGCTGCTCTCAAAAAGAGAGAAGCCAGTACCTCTCTCTCACTAGATTTAACGATGTATTAGGCATGCAAGCCTCTGGAGAGCAAAGATAGGTGCATTAATATTGACAGAACTCCTTTTACCCATTCCAGGATAACGTAACGTTTTACAGAAAAGGACATGCCCTCTGTACCCTCTCATCCACATGAATAAATGTAAGTAACTTAAAACCCATACTCTCCAAATTCAACCACAAACACAATGATGGGTTGTAAAAGTTAGTTGTAAACAAGCAAATGAAAAAGCCAGAGTCATCATGCTATGTTGCAGCTCCTCCTCTTTGGCTGGCCAGTTGTATATACATCAACTTCTAATGATACACAGTCTAACCCAGCTATGGAAAACAACCCTTTTCACATGAAAGGTGACTACAAAACCAGTTTAAAGAAGAACAGCAGAGGCGTGCCTCCTCTATGCTAGGGGAACTAATACAGATTATAAGACACTTTTCTTACTTAAGACACCATACTCTTTCCCTGTCTGCACTTGGATTGCCTGGTAAGAGGAAAGTCACATTCATATGGTTTCTCTGACTCGCTCAAGGAGTAGCTGGTATTAAGACCTGGTTGAACAATGCCGGCAAGTTGCAGATGATTGCATTGTTCAAGCACAGACTTCACAGTCTTCACGTAAATCTACATCTGAAGGATGTATCAAAAAGGCAACAACTAATGATTTAAATCATACATGTTACTACTGCCCAGATACATTCAGCAAAACAGTAGAGAGGCCAATTTACAGTCTTTTTGACCTGAATTGTTCAAAATAATCAAAGTGATTTGAAATAAGCTTACCCAGCTTAAAACTGCTTGTGGAGATGTGCTGAAGAATATCAAAGCAGAGAACAGCAGAGTGACCTGAAGAAAGAAAAGAATGAAATTCTAGTGAGTGTAAAATACGTGAATGAATACATAACCTTATGTAGATATGCATAATGTTAAACTATGATAGCTAAAACCATGTAGGAAAGCTGGTACACAAAAAACATCAGAGCTCAATGTTCATACCAACCCACCTCATTGTACATGTAGAACCAAAAAAGCTACACAGAGTCCAGGATGATGACAAGTTTGGAAGAGTTTCTATAAAAGAAGAGACTAAATTAATTTTTTTTTTCATTTGACCATTATAATTTGTTATTCTGATTAAAGCAAGTTAGTCTAAGGTTTCTTCAAGAGAACTATTTGGCAAAGCTCAAAAGACAGGAAAATCAAATAAAATATTATAAAAACAAAATATGAAGGGAATATGGTAGAAGACTACAAAATGATAAATGACACAAAGAAAGGTTTGTAGATAATGATTTTTCGTGACTTCTCACAATACTAAGATAAGGAGGCACTTAAAGAAATTATCCAGTTTAAAGGAAAGGAAATGCTTTTTCCACATAGCTTCTTAATTGGAGTGCGGAACTCATTACCACAGGAAGCTGTGGAGGCCACAGCATAAAAGGAATTTAGACAAAGGGGGGGATTTTGTAGAGGATAAACCTACTGGTGGCTATTAGATACAATTATCCAGATCCAAACTTTAACACACAAAATTCTTAAACTATCAGTTACTGGAGGTGTGTATAATCGCTTCCTACAACTCTGTTCCTCATCCTTCTCTTTAAGCGCTTTTTGCAAGCCACTGCTTGTAACTGCTTGTAACCCAGGACACTGGGTTGGCTGGACCTTCAATTGATTCATATAGAAGTTCTTCTGGTCTTAAGTTAAATTGCATTTACCACAATGTAAGAAAACACTTGTGAGACGCCACCACCTATGAAATTAGATTTTGAGATTTGTATAGCTACCCAAAGCAAGAGAGGTAATTTTCTGAGGATGGCTACAAACTACATGCTTGTGAGAGAGAACCTACACCAAGGAAACCTTGAGTTTTGCATGACAGAAACCTCCTTTTGCAGTGAGCAGCACCAGAGTGAGGAACTATGTCTGGGTTGAACCTCAACAATTGTGGATCATACCTGCCCAAGTTTACCCTAAGGGTCTCAAAGGAAGACACTGGAAGTACTATACATAAATAACCCTAGTTTTTAATTATATGAGTCTGAACTATGTATAGTCTTTATCAAATAACAAAAATACTAATCTACATATCAAAAACATCATCAAGCGAATGTATTCAAGAATTCCAACTGGGGTAGGTACAAGCAAATGCAAGTGCTATCCTTGCACTGTCACTGACAGCATGAAAAGCTGAGCATTCTGGTCACCTCTTCTTCAAAAATTTTATAGCAACACATCTGCCACATGCTATTTTAAACATGTAGCCTGCATGCATGCTGCAACAAGGTTGTGATCTAAATCACCAAATTGAGAAGGATTTTTTTTTCAATATTCATGGTTGCAGCAAAAAAACCTGTCTTGCTACTCATGAGGGCTAACCTCAGAAATGTAATGTTGCTCAACAAAACAAACCACTGACAATCCTGACTACTGTGAGCAGTGAGACATGCTCTAGTCTGCTGAGTTTGCAAAAGGCAAACATTATTAGCAAGAGATAAACTTCACATTAAAACAAAAGCTTTAATTTTGTTTATAGATTCACTCACATTTTACTCAGTAATCCATGGAGCAGAATGCCTTTGGAGTAGTACAGCAGCATTCTGTGATGTGCAGTGCTGTCAAAAGGGAGAAAGAAAAATCCAGGACACAAAAGCTCAGGGAGTGAGTCTCACTGAGCATCTGTCTCCTAATGAGTAAAAAACTCTTTTGTATTTGTTTGGACTCAATAGCAGAGACTGATGGCTGCACAGGGCTGCCAGGAGTAAAAGTCTTTAGAAACAAGGTGCAGAACTGGCCTACACTTACTTAGCTACACATTTGGGGCACCAGCATCCAAGTACCATACCTGTGTAGGTAAAAAAGTTCATCAATCACTCATACAGCTGTTAATGTGAAACAGCATAGTAAACTACATCAGACTTTAACATACCATATTTAAAATCTGCATGCCAATTTTTGCATGTTCTTACACACCTAAATTGCCTATTTCAAGGTAGCAATCCTCATTACTATTCTCATCTATAAAATTGTAATTTAAAACTATATTTTTGTATGGAGAAGCTTGATAACATCTGCTTAAGTAGCATATTCTTTGAATTAAAAATCCCATGGTTGTGTATTTGGTCACTACATTCATCTGCTATTAAAAGTGCACTTAAAAAGAAAAAAAAAGCACACGCCCAAGTGATCAAAAGAAAGTTAATTGCTGAGACTGACTTACGATAAGAACCAACACAGTCAGCACTTTGAAAGCGAGGCTCAGAAGAACCGACATGAAGAGAGGCTTTCTATAGTCCTCTGATATTTGCATTAGAAGGCGTTTGTGCCAAGCCCAGCAGATTTTTTGACCGAAGGCAGCCAGCCTCGCGCAGAGGGTGGGGTAGGAGGGGCAAGCGGGGGGCTGCGGGCAGTGGGAGCTGCAGGGTGAGAATTCCCCTCCCCCCCAGCTCAAAGTGCAGGAGGAACAATGCTGAGAAAGGCAGGCGACTACGCCCAGGTCAGGGGAGACTGACAGTCCTCCACCGGCGACAGCCCCCACCATGTGCTGGTTTTTCAGTAACATTTACACGTTTGCAGTTGTGAACTACAAACTGCTTTATTTTCTTGTCTGACTTGGTGATTTCAAGGGGAAACACATAGGAAGATAAAATTTGCTTACAGTAACAAACTATAAAGGGACCAGTCCTTATGCATTACTACTAAACATGCCTTGGTAACATCCCTGTAACCCTGACAGCTTTTCTTTTCCAGAAACCTCCAGCACGTTCCAGGTGCCTGAGCTGGTCATGTAGTCACCAACAGCAGGAACTGGGGACCCCGGGTGCTACCCAGACCAAACACCCCTTTGTAACTGCTCTCTCCTTACCCCCGGGCAGACTTTCCTGCCTGACTGCCCTCCTCCTTGGTACTCGCTGTTAATACCCATATATATTGGTTTCACACACAGGGGGCAAACCTTGGCTGATATCAGCAAGTTATTGGTTTCTCCCAGCCCTTATAGGGTGGCACAAGAAGATGCTCTACAAATTAATTAATCCAATACATTTGTGATTTTGGGAATCCAGGCATTGTTTACATGTAGCAATAGCACTCCGCATCACCCTCACAGCGAACAAGTGAGGCTGGGGAAGTGGCAGCTTAGCCCAGCTGGCAGCCTTCACAATGACCCCCAGAGATCACAGTGATGAGCAGGTTTTCCCGCAGAACATCAGCCCCATGCCCAGGCACTGCAGCTCCAGCATTTCCTTCCCAGGCAGTTCTGCGCTCTGAATGGATCCTCCATCCCACAGCACTATGTTTGCCTACAGCCCAAGCCATCAGTTACATGTGTTAGGTGCCCCCGTGGGGCTCAGGACTTTCCCTGGGCAAGCCACAGCCTCTCACTCCACCCACATCCTTGCAGCAGCACTGGCACACGACGCCGGCTCTGCCTGGTGTGGCTGCTCCGGCACAGGTTGTGGTTGGGCCTTGCCTACCCTTCCTGTGGAAAGGGCCATTCCTGGTGAGGGAACCTGGACTACGGGAGCATCGCCTCTGTGACCACTTTGGGAGTGAGAAACACAGTGCAGGAGCCTCCAAATGCTGTGGGCAAAGAGTAACAGGCAGCAACTGAAGCCAGGGGAGGATGGCCCAAGACATTCCCGAGCACAGCTGTCTGCAGGGGGGAAATTCACAGATGCTCATACAAGCTTTAGCTCCCAGAGAGATGAGGAAAGGGCACAGGCACCATTAGGAAACTACGACGATCCCCCTCAGGGAACAGCCAAGGATGGGGTTGTCCTCTGTTAAGCAAAGAGGCAGTAGAGGCACTGGGCATCTGACAGCACCACAGTCCATAGTCAGCTTTGATGAGCCGCCTTAGACCAAGACTCTAGGTATACTTAACTTCTGTTAAAATTCATGGAATGGCTTACTACCAAAGAAGACAAAAGCAGTGCTGATTCCCTCTCTTACACACAATCACACTGGCCATCAGGTTTTGTGCTTCTACTCTTTAATGGAAATGCATATTCTTTCAGTCTCTATATTTATTTTTTCATAAGAAAAAAAATCAAGAACAAAGGAATCCTGCATACATCATATGCTCACTTGTCACAGTTTTGCTCCCATTCCCTGGAACCACAAATAGCTACAATGCAAGGCATATCCCTATCTTGAAGAACTGATCTGAAGGCTTCTGCTTTGGAAGGGTCAGCAGCTGCTGATGCAATTGCCAGTCTAGAGGTTCCTTTAGTCTATGTTTAAATTTTTCATTATCCATGGAAGGACACAGCTTTTTCCATGTTTTCATTGAAATGTGTTTTCAGAACATATGACAGCTTAGGATGCTAGTTGTTAGGGGATAACCACTTGTCATGGTTTGAGATCCCCAAAATCTAATTCCCTAGTCTAAGCCCCCTGCCCCATCTCAACCTAGTATAAGATGTGGGTTTTTTCCAGACAAAACACGAGACTCAGAATGGGGGAAAGGGAATATATTACAATGACTGTACAAATAAATATTATAATACATTATACACACGATCACAACTATCTCTACCATGACATAAGTATTTACAATGGATCAGATCTCTTCTCCCCTCCAAATAAAAGTCCAGGAGGGAAGAAGGACAGATCCCTTCTTCAGAGCAGCAATGTCTCTAAGGCAGCAGTCATCTGTCCTCTTCACATGCAGCAGCTGATAGCTGGATTTCTTTTCAATACACACAAGGAGGTCTCCAAGTCCCTTGATCCGTCGTCTCCAAACGAGGGTCTTTCAAGACACAAGGGGGTCTCCTTTCACCCCTCTTGGCTCTCCTTCGACTCCAAGCGAAGGTCTCACCTGTGGACTGCCATCAGGGACTAAACTCGCTTCACCACAGGCATATCACAAAGTGCAGGGGCATCTTTGTGAAAGTCTCTTCCTCAGGGGAGTTCACCCCTGAGTCAGAACATCTTGGGCAGCATTCAGTTGCAAGCCTTTGCCTCAAGAGTTCTACCAGAGCTCCTGTGCTCTGTTTCAGGCTGCCGCCTTGGCAGCAGTGGCGAGGAGGGGGGGAAAGGCCAAGGTCACCCCCCTCTGCATTTCCTCTCCATCCCGGTCCAGCTTCAGGACGCTTTTGAGCTTCTCAGCTCCTCTCTCTAGTGCTGCATGTCCAAGACTCCTCTCCTTAATAGGAGTCCATCTCCCTCCTTTCTCGGAGGTCTCAAAGGAGTTTTGGGGGGTCTGGTTCAGTTCTTACCCCCAAAACTCTGTAGCTCTGCTGCTGACTCTCTTTTCTTGGCTCTCCTTCCAAGAGTCCTCTCTGCGGTGCATGCCGTTTGCTGTTTGGTTCAGTTCTTATCTGTCCTGGCTCTTAGCCATAGTCTCTGTACGCTGCTTCTGCTGCTGCTCTGTCTCTGCTCCCTTACAGTGGAGAAAACTTTCTTAGCTCTCACCTGCAGGCACCTAGCCCAGCTTTATGCTGTTCCAGGTCCCCACAGGCCCCCACTGGGGGCTGGGGGCCAAAGCGCCCCCCAGGGGGCTTCTACCCTCTGCTCCTCGTGGCCTCAGAACATGGCTACCACTTCTACAGCCAAACTACAACTAACTTTCTCTTCCGTTTGCTTGTGGTATGTTTACATTTCACAGGAGCACAGATTGGACAGAACTTCAAAACTTCCAGGGGTCACCACCCCCCGGGGTTTTACCATTTTCTTAGCTTCAGGGGGAAAACCTGGTTCAAACCACTACAACACTGCACACAGAAGGAACAACCCATAGCCCATAGTCAGGCATGACAGACTGACCCACACGTGTGGCACCAGTAACTGCCACGTAACATAGCAATATTCAGTATAAGCCTGTGCCAGTTTAGCCATGCTTCATTTTCCATTATAGAAACCCCACAAGTATTTTGGGGATGTAGGACCTCCAAAATCCTGAGTATGCAGAAGAGAGGTCTGCATATATATATTGAATATACACACAGTGCTTTCAGCTCATGAAGTGGTCCCTTTCTGTGCTAACAGCTGCCATAAATAACTTTGGTGGGTGGAGAAGGGGGAAGGGGGAATGGTTAGAATTAGAGAAGGGCATTTACATACACGCACAGGCATCCCACAAATCCTCAAATTCTTAGAGTGTTCTGGCTGAAATGGGACCACCCAGCTACCAGTATGCATTGCATGATAACTCAATGGCAACAGCTCTTAAATACTGCTGTCCTGGTTGCACCAGAAACTGCTTGATGACCTAGTCGAAAGTGCAGAGAGCACTGTTACTCATTCATTAAGTACATCTCATGATGGACACACTCCAGATAAAAAACTGCATTTTATTTAGAAATGTTTAGCACTGCTGCCTGGCCTAACCCCCAGTACCTGCCAGTGCTGTCTCCTATCAGCTCCAGCATGCAGGGAAACTTACCTGATCATCTACAGGCCTGCCTTTGACATCCTGCTCTGTGCTGTACCACTGACCTGCCCAAACCAACCCATGAGACAGTAGCTGGGACCTTGCCTCAGGTCTAGGCCAGAGAAGTGGAATTCCAGAATACTTTTTTACAAATGTTTCTCATAGTCAGGATGGAAAAAGCCATCTGACCCATTCTCCACCAAAGCAATAGCAGCTAAAGTCAAGTCTTAAGCACGTTGTGGCAAATGCCACAGAAGTGTTGGTCTATCAGCTGTCTTACTCTGTGTAAAAGGTTCTTACTCTGTGTAAAAGTTCACTGTTGACTGCCTTTGTTCGTGCTGTTCATGGATGACCACATGTACTCACATCTTGCAAGTCTAATGCATTTTTCTTAGAAATTATAAATGTAAGAAATATATAATTTCTTCTACTTATATTATTATAATATGTCATATATTTATACGAATAATTATAATATATGTTAAAATATATGTTAAAACAGAAATTAGAAAAAATAAAATATAGAAATTACATTTCTAAAGTAGTCAGATAGTAAATGTGCTTCTTATAAAGCAATCAAGTACAAAGTAACAATAACATAAGCTAATAAAATAGTCAATGAGGAACATGTTGACAGAGGAAGATGGTCTGTTCTACAAAGAAAAGAAATAATTGTGACATTTCTAGTAGACTAAGAAATTGCCATATGTTACTGGTGCAATCATGCATCTGAAACAAAACCTCCTATCTATCACAGGTTTATGTATTAAGCTGGGTGAACAGGCTGTTGCAAAAAGAAAAAATTTCCTTATTTTCTAAATGTAGCTTTTCATTGGTTTTGGTATTTTAGCCCAGCTCTCAGGAGGAAAGGAAAAAAAATTGCTTTCATCCACATAGTGATATCTTCCAGTTGTGAGTAAAACATGTTCTGATGTCATACTATGAAAATGAAAGTTTTAGTCATGGAAGGCAGTGAGGAGGAATTCTTTTTCAGATTGCCTGGTGCTTCCAGGTCAGTGCTAGAAAATACAACATCTCTCAGGTGCAGACAGGTGTCATCACACAGCAAATTTCCCTGGGGATCCAAAAAGGAGTGCCAAAATAAAATGGATGATGTTGAAACATATATATACCCTCTTTTGTCCATGCATCAGTTTGCTATTATATAGGCAGGCAAGATATAAACTAGAGGAAAGGGGAGGGGGGGGCTAGGGGAGTGGAGGGAAACAAGGAAAAAATAAAAAGGAAAGAGAAACAGAGCCAGACCACTACCATCTATTTACAACAATATGTGCAGTAACAGGTCTGGCTGCAACATATGTAGGAAAGCCTGCTGGAGAAATCACATCATGCGTAGGAATAGATATCAAGTTTTCTTAGCCAAGGATTAGAAAAATATGTTTGTTTTCAAATAAGCTTATCCTGCACGCTGCCAGGAAATGAAAACTGTCACTCAGCCTTGTTTCTTTTTGCCATGAAGTAGTGAGTGCTACTGGAAACAATAACAGTTGTGAATGAATTCTGTGTTATCTGCTGGAACTCTTTACTGGTGCTTACCCACCTCTACCTGACTGACTACAAGCTTGAGTAAGAACTAGCACTAAGAATAGCCCTAATCAGTGGTCAAACACTTCCCCCTTCAGACAAACTAATACTGACCAGTAACAGTAGGTATGATTCTATTTCAAACTTCCAGAAATGTTCTCTGTTTTTATTAGAGGCATTTTATTAGGAACTTTAAATGTTCTTACTTGGTTGCATGATAAAGCAGAAAATCTGTGCAATCACATGTAGAAATGACATACTGAACATACTACATCTTATTTGTAAAGCTTGGAAAAACTTCTTGGATCATTCTCTGTCTTACCAAAAGTTGGGAAGGTATATTTTGATAAGTCAATTCCTATGGCTTTGTATTGACAGTGAAGCCTAGAGGCTGAAGAGAGAGAAGGAGGGATGGAAGGATATATCTGGCGAAGACTAGACTGACCAATGTGCAGTGCAAACTAAAAAAAAAACAGCAAAAGAACCTGTTTTTGAAAAAGTAAAAGGAATCAAAGCTAAAAGGTAACTGCTCAGCAGAAGAGACCAAAGCAATCAGTGTTTCTTTTTGCTTGTAGAGGCCTCTGTCACTCACCTGTGAGAGGACAAAAAATGCAGATTAAAAGCCAGACAGTGTGGAACACTAACTGTGGCTGAAGCTTAAAAATATGCTGGAGAGATAAATGACAAGTAGTAGCTCTTGTTTTGATAGCACAACCTGTCACCCTGAAGCTGTGGGCTGTCTGGTTGCTCCAGGATGGAGGGTGAGGAGCATGGGATGTCTCCGGTCCCCCTTGAACAGGAAGGTTTCATTTGCTCACAGTTTCCTCTCCCACAATCCAAACAGAGACATGGGATTTTCCCCTCTGTGTGGCCAAGAATAACACCACTGATTACAGGACTAAGGCAGGCCCGGGGCTGAGGCACTTCCCAGCCAGCAGTCAGATACCTCACGTATCAGAAATGAGAAATTAAGCCAGGCATGTGCTTTGTTGAAGTGAAGCCTGAGCTGATGGCCCAGGAATGGTGGTACAAGAAATATTTCTCACATCCAAACGTTCCAGCTGTGGCTAGAAATGACCCAAGAAAAGCTGCTGTAACAGAAGTACAAAGGATCTTTTCTGTCATCATATCCAGGCTCTCTATCTCAAACATTCCTGAAAAATTTGCCCTTCCAGTTATCTGAAGTTGAACATAATATTTATACCACATCTGGTATTTTGTTGAGCAAAAACTCACCCAAGGAAGTGGTCACAGCACCAAGCCCAAGTTCAAGAAGCGTTTGGACAGTGCTCTCAGGCACATGATGTGACTCTTCGGGATGTCCTGTGCAGGGCCAGGATTTGGACTCAATGATCCCTGTGGGTCCCTTCCAACTCAGGATATTCTATGATTGCATGATTCAATGATAACCAATATTGACTTTTTTCATGTTTTGCTTGGGTTTGTTTTATTATGTCTGGTTTATTTTTTTGTCAAAAATACCATTTCACATTTTGTCTTTCATTCTGCGTTTGAATATCACCAGCAACAACCGACAGCAAGTCTCAGCATTTTACTCTGGGACTCCACCTCCCCTGGTTGTCTTTAGGCTGTACTCTAACCTGCTGTGTGGCTTCTCTCTCTCTCTCAGAGCTGCAAATTCTCCGAATGACTTCACTCCCTTTTCGGCCTCCCACGGGTGACTGTCTCCTTACTGCATCCACTCTGTCGTGGGTTTACTCTGGCTGGATTTTCAACCCACCCACAGAATTGCTAAAAGGTGAGAGAGGTTCACATAGGCAAGACAGATTCAACATGAGGAAAGATATCAAAATTTATTGCTAACAGGATAGGAACTAAAGAATAATAAAATAAGACAATTTTAAACAACTTTCCCTGTGATGAAGTTCCGATGATCCTATGTATTTCCAAGGATTTACTTGTTTTAATAGGTGAAAAAGAAGCTGCAAAGAATGTTGATAAAATAAACAGTCTTAAATATAATTTCTAATCACCCCTCGGCCCCCCTGCATCAGCGCAGGAGGAGAAGTCTCTTCTTTACTCTCAGGACAATAGCTAAAGTCTCTCTCCATTGGGGTGCAGAGGGTCTCTGCCCCCACTGGTCCTTCATGGGCTGCAGGGGGACAAACCTACTTAACCATGATCTTCACCACGGGTTACAGGGAAGCTAAAGCTCTGAGTCTAGTTCTCGGGGGACCCCTCCACATCGGGTCTCACTTCCCTCAGGTTGCAGGTTCTGGGGTTCGGCTCAGTCTCTATACCCCGATGGTTTTCATTAAAGTCCTACCCAGAATAACCTGCTTCAGCGTGGCTTCTCTCTCTCTCTCCAAGTTGCAAATTCTCCAAAGGACTTTACTCCCTCTTAGGCCTCCCATGGATGACTGTCTCCTTCATGCATTCACCTGCTCCAACATGAGCTTGGCTATGTAATGGTTTTGAGTCTAGGCCTTCCTTCCTGGCAACCAGGAAGGAAGGAAGGAAGGAAGGAAGTGTTCCATCCTATTCCTTTATGTAATCAAACATATAACTAGACAGAGAGAGAAGCCTCTTTCTCTTTTTCCATGAGGTTAGGAGACAGCAGACTCCCCCAGCCAGTCTCCCTTGTTGTGGGGGAGCTGAGGCCTGGTTGGGCCTACGAGGCCTGTTTTTTCTGCCGATCCAGGGTCCGGTATCTTGGCAGCAGCATTGGGCACGATTGTGCTATCTCAAGGAAAGTATTAAGATTTTCTTTGACTAGTTCTTCACTGAGTGTGTATACCAGTTTTGGTTTTTTGTTTGTTTTGTCCCTTTTCCTTTTCTGTTTTCAGGTGTCAGGGGTTTTTTTTTCCTTATGTGTAGATAGTTTTTGTAATTGTATATAAATGTAATATAAGCGTAAATATATTTATATACTGCTTTAGCTCTTTCTTATTTTGGTTCTCTTGGTTTTTTTTCTTTTCCCTTGGTTTTTTGGGGGGAGCTCTTGCAGCGGGGTTTGGAGACCTAGGAAGGAGCCAGCTCCAAACCACCACAGGCTGCGACGTGGTCTCTGTGGCTGGAATTTCTTCTGCACTTTGCTGCACGCCTTGCCCAGGGGCCTGGTCCCAGCCCTGGCCACCCCCTCACCTGCAGCCACTGCTGGAACTAACCATCTTCAGCTCCAGGGGGAAAAAACAAGTAAACCCACAACAGATAGTGATAATAAAAATTTTATCCCATGCTTAGTTACACTGGGTACTACAGATAAAGAAGTACCCACCACGGAGATATGTTATTATCTCAAAATTTTAATGAAAGCCTCTGAGACTTAAAACTGAGTACTTAAAAATATCTTGCAGGGAAGCTATCAAAGTTTGATATAGCCTTTAATTTTAAGCTTTTTTTTTTTTTTAATAAGCTTTACTTGTATTTTTAAATATTTAGGTGATTTAGGTGGTTTTAAAAGTAAAAAATACATAAAAAATAAAAGAACAAATGTCAAGATTAGCAATAGTAAAGTATACCTGTGCCCTGGACACTGGGATGCAGTACACCCTCAGCAAATTTGGGGAGGGCAACAGTGGGTACTGGCAGTGCCCCACAGTGGGAAGGCTGGCTGGGCTGCACTGACTGAGGGAAGGGGTGATACCCCTGCCCAGTGCTCCTGCAGCCCCAACCAGAGTACTGTTCTTCCTGTAATCACACAGGTATTAATAGATCAAATCATGAGCTGTTTTGAAGGGGTGAAAAACCAATCCACACTGATTTTCCATGAAGCAAGCTCACATTTTGAGAGCTTTGCTTAAAAAAGTGATTCTCAGGCCACAACCTACTTCTGATCCTGTGAATCACTCTAACACTTCTCTATGTCAAAAAGGTGGGTTTTGCTGGCTCTGGAGCATGGTTTGTACAGCTCACCCCACCCTGACACAGCTTTCAACTGAAGTCACTTCACAGATCAGCTGACAGGTTTATCCTCAAATGCCGCCTGCCTTTAACACCTTGATTATTTTATCAGCATCAGCATCAAATAGTTATCTAAAGGTACTTGTGGGAAAGCAACAGTCTTGGGAAAAGGGCATTATCCCTCCTTTCAGGTCTGACCTCAAAACTCTTTCCCAAGCCTGAACATTTTTTATGACACCGATTTCAAACCTTTGCAATAACTCTCTGTGGTAGAGGAGGCAGCAGAGCCAGAGCTCAAACCCTTCCCAGGGCCAGGAGTCTTGTAAGTCCTGGAAACCACCCAGCCATGTTCTCCCCACCTCCAGCTGTTGCCAAAGCAGCTCAGCTAATCTGCAACCATCAGCTGGCAAAGAGCTTTCAAAATTCTCTGGGGTAGCATAGAGCCCAATTGTGCTCTGTGTGTGCAGGATGTGAGCACTGTCACTGAGGAACACCCTGAAAGGGCATGCAGGTGCATGGCTTGAGGTCAGGACAGCTGCTGCGTCTAGGGATGAATGCTGCACCTAAGCCAGGCATAGCCAGGGGGAAAGGTAGGAACCGAAAGTAATTGCTGCATCCCTCCCTGTGGTGGGGGGAAACAGTTTTCCCCCTGAAGTTATAAAATGGTAAAACCCCAGGGGGTGGTGACCCTTCCCTTGAAGTTTGAACCAATGAGCGCTTCTGCAAAATATAAATATATCACAAGCAGAACGGAAAAGAAGGTAGTTGTGGTTGTTGTTGAAGAAGTAGCCATGTTGTAGAGCCACGAGGAGAAACAGCAGGAGCCCTCTGGGTGGCTCTGGCCCCCCCAGCCCCCGGCAGAGGGGCTACAGGGACTTGGAGCAGTGTAAAACTGGGCTAAGTACCTGTGGCTAGAAAGCTAAAGAAGTTTTCTCCACCGTGAGTGAGCAGAGACAGAGCAGCAGCAGAAGCAGCGTCCAGAGACTGTGGCAGAGAGCCAAGAGGTAAGAGAGAACAAGCAGCAAACAAGCATGAAGAGACGCAGAGAGAACTCCTGCAAGGAGAGGGAGAGAGAGAGAGCCAGCAGCAGAGAGACAGAGTTTGGGTAAGAACTGAAACCAAAAACCCCCCAAACTCCTTGGAGACCCCTCACCTCTTAGAAGGGAGGGGTGAAGTGCAGCATACACTGCAGAGAGGAGCTGAGAAGGTCAAAGCATCCTGGAAAGCTGGACCAGGACGGAGAAAGAATGCAGAGGGAATGACCTTGGCCCCCCTCGCCACTGCTGCTAAGCTAAGCTAGAAGCCTGAGATCAGAGCCTAAGAGCTCTGTAGGGAACTTGAATCTCCTGAAGATAAGGACCATCACGAAGACCCCTGCGCTTTGTAATATGACGTGGTTGAAGCACCCTTGTCCTGGGAAACGCAGCCCACGGAAGAGAAGACCCTCACTTTAGACGATGGGCCACAAGGGCTTGGATACCTCCTTGTGCATCCTGGCAGAGATCCAGCTACAGCTGCTGCATGGAAGAGAGGGAGATTGACTGCTACTCTGAAGAGAATGCTGCTCTGAAAGTGGAAAAGATCATTTCCTTCTTCCCTCCTGGACTTTTATTTGGAGGGGAGAAGAGATTTGATCCATTGTAAATACTTTTATGTCATGGTAGAGATAGCTAAGATTGTATTGATATGGTTTGAAGCTGGCTCCCTGCCAAGTCTCCAAACCCTACCACAAGAGTTCCCAACCCTCCCCAAACCTCAGGGAGAAGAGGGAGAAAAAACAACCAAGAAAAACCCAAAACGAGAGAGAGACAGCTAAAGTGATATATATCAATATATTTACACCTATGTTACACTTGGGTTCTCGCGCG